>NC_069501.1:490420895-490693395 GCF_027579735.1 Bombina bombina | reverse complement strand
ATTGAGGTACAGCTATTCCCTGGAGACGAATTAGAGAAAGCAGAGTTCCTAAAAACTTTTGTAAAAATTCTGGGAGCATTAGCCAACATGAAGAGAAGATCTATGAATTGGTAATGCTTGTTCAGAAATGCAAACCGTAGATACTGATGATGATCTGGATGAATTGTGCTATGAAGATATGCATCCTTCAGATCTATAGTAGACATGAACTGCCCCTGAAGTACCAAGGGTAGAATTGATCCGATGCTCTCCATATTGAAGTATTGTACTTTCAAAAATTTGTTTCACGTCTTCAGATCCAATATTGGTTGAAACATGCCCTCCTTTTTTTTGGACAATGAAAAGGTTTGAATAAAACCCCTTTTCGTGATCTCTTAACGGAACTGGAGTAATCACCCCCGTTCTCTAGGTTTTGTACACATTATAGAAAAGCTTTTCTCTTTTCTGGCCTTTTTGAAATTTGAGACAGAAAAAACCTTCCCTTTGGAGGTCTGAATTTGCAGCCTATTCTGTACCCCTGAGACACAACTTCTATGACCCAGGGATCATGAACTGACTGTTTCCAGACTACTTGGAACCAGCTTATTCTGCACCCCTACCAGAGTTAAGCCTGGAACAAGGGCCACACCTTCATGTGGTCTTTGAATCTGAGGAAGATTCCTTGTGCTGCCTTGTTCCAGACAGGGTTAGGTTTACAGGTAGTTTTTTGGGTTTTCGTCTTTTGGGCAGATGCAGACCACTGAGTCATGCTCTGCCGAAAGGCATGAAAATATCCACCTGATTTTCCTTTTTGTCTTGTGGTAAAAAACATCTTTACCACCTGTCACTGTAGAAATAATGGAGTCCAATCCTGGATCAATATGAAGGATTTTATTGTACCAGTACAATCATCTTGACCCTCTCTTCTGGGAATTATCCACTGAGGGTAATCCAGCATGAGAATTTAATTTAAAAAAAATCAATAAAAACACCTCTCTTGATACTTGCTCCTCCATGACGAGGCAAAGAACTACTGGGGGGAGAAGAGGATAAAGGAGGAATATATATTAAGCTCAGGTAGGATGTCTTTGCCTACTCCTGGTGGCCAGGTGTTCAATTCCAAAGTGTAAGGATTGTGGACTCTCACTACCATTAGAAAGAAAAGATAGCTAATCCTTTATCACCCCTTCCCCAGTTTTACATAACCAACACTGTTATACTAATTAATATAATTTTACCTCTATGATTACCTTGTATCTAGGCCCCTGTACACTGCCCCTTATCTCAGTACTTTTACAATCTTGCATTTTAGACAAACAGTGCTGGTTCTTGTGTAACCATTATTATTCTCCATGGGTGTGAGCACAATGTTGTCTATATGGCACACTGCAGACATAAAAAGCATTGAGGTAAGAGGTGGAGGCTTAGAAACAAGCAAACTAAGAGGCTATAAAGTATAATCATAAACAAACAATGTTGGTTATGCAAAGCTGGGGAATAATCATTCGTGATACTCCAAATGTAGAAGACGGTGGCTGCTTGCGGCATTCAGCTTTTTTTCCAGAGATTGATTCTTTTCATGTGGAAGTGCATCTCACTAAGATCTGGATTTGTACAGTTCTTAGGGGTAGATTTACCAAGCAGCGGATGCTGCTATCTACCCCCATACTTTCTGGCTTGCCGGAAATGTAAGTTAAGAAGCAGCGGTCATAAGACCGCTGCTCCTCAACTCGTACACCACCTCTGAGGCGGCGGAAAGCAATCAGCCCGATCAGATACGATCGGGTTAATTGACACCCCTGCTAGCAGCCGAATGTGCAGGGGGCGGCATTGCACAAGCATTTCACTAGAAATGCTTGTGCAATGACAAATGCCGACAGCGTATGCTTTCGCCATTTATCGATGTGCGGAGGACATGATCCACTACAGCTGATCATGTCAGCCTGCACATTGATAAATCTACCCCTTAGTGTGGAACTTTCACAAGAAGGAATCTAGCTCCAAAAAGAGACTAAATGCCAAGAGCAGCCACCTTCCTCCGCATTAGGACTAGGCATGTGCGTTTGGATCATTTGTAATGATCCTAAGGGATAGTCAAGGTATGAAAAACTGTGCAGTAATAAATTAACTGCTGCTAATAATAAAACATATCCTTAAAAAAAATAAAAAAAATATATCTATAAATGCGAGTGTAATATATTTAAAAATTCCTTCAAGTAAAATGGGCAGTCAAAACTCACTGATGACGACAGCCAGCCCCAAATGATCTTTTCCTCCGCGTTCACAGAGCTGCCGTGCATGCGCAGTGGCTCCCCTTCAACCTGACACAGGCTTGTGAGTCACTGTTTACAACCCTGGATTTTCTGACACCTTGAGTAGAAGCTAGTGCGCATGCGCAGCAGCTCTGTGACCATACAAGCTCAAATCAATAGGAACAAAGTCATTTTCTGATAAGTTGAACTGCTTGTTGCTGATCTTATTTTTTTATTTAAATGCAGTGAACAGGGGTACATTCTGGGGACAGTTTTGAAAGGTTAAAAAAAATAAAAAGCTAAATTTTAATGTTTTATTAGCAGCAATGAATCGATTACTGCAACAATTAGTCTTACCTTGACTCACCACTGCTGCTTGATGAAAGCTTTTTCAACTTTATTAACGACCATTATAATGTAATGTAATGATTTAATATAGCAAAGAAAAAGATGGCCTTTTAGTTAAGGCACAAAAAGACTGTGAGCAAGTTTTTGCAATTTTTCCATTTACTGGGAAAAAAAAAGTTCTAGCAAACAGAAATCGCCAGCAGAAAGCAGATTAAGGTTCATTTCAAGGCGTGTGCATCAACTACAAATAACACCAACTGTCTGAAATTTTTTTTTCCCTTCAATTCCTCTTGAGGGAAGAGGGTCTCGTTTCCATAGCGACAAGAAGGACCCCATGGAGACAAAGTGGAGTCTAATATGCATACTTTAAAGCTTTGTGGCATACATTGCCTCTGTCTTGTCACTAAGAGACAGAAAAACATTAAAGCAACAATAAAACCTCCTACAGAATATTCTATTAACCTCTTCAGTCCAATTAAAATGGTCTGTCTTGTATTACATAAAATGAGTTGGGGGGGGAAAAAAACAATTGTATTTAGGTTTTGTTTTTGATCATTATCAGCATTTAGATCATTGCAAAAATGACAAACTTAAAAAAAAATTAATAGTTTATCATCTTGCTTACTTTTTCATGAAATATCTTAAAAATAGGATTCATGGAGATGAGGTAGCGTTCAGTTGGACACTAAACAGTAAATACATGATAGATTTAATGATGTATATAAGGAAAAGATTATTCTCAGATTAATATGTAGATTTTTTTTAAATGATATAATTTGGTTTAGTTTCTGTAAAAGTAGTCGGTGCTGCTATGTAGAAACCTAGGTTTCCCTTTATCTTTTCTCTGCTAAAGGACAATTAGGAGGCAGATAAAGTATGCAATCAATGGCAATACTAATCTTAAAGTAACTTTATTTACCAGGGTTTAATATTCTACCACACAGCCATGATTTGCTTGAGGTATCCGTCAATTGTTCTCAGAAAAAGAGAGAGATTAAATAAAGGGGGGGTGGGGGACTTGGGTTTCAACATGGCAGTGCCCATTAATTTATGCGGAATTGGAAATGCCTACAATTTTTAGAAGAAGAGGGATAAAATAATGAAAGTATATTGCAAATTTGTTTTTGTTTTTTTAACTACACAATTTATTAATTATTTATATAAAATGTTATATTGATAACTTTAATTTTTTTTAAACTGATGCAAATTTGTTTTACTATGAATTAATTTTGACTGCTTTTCTTCTAATGTAAATAAAAAATATATTTTCTTTTTTTACTGCTACCAGAGAGTCCAGAGTGCAGTCTTTGGAACTCTGAGCACTAACCTTACGAAAAGTTACACAATGAGCCCTCACCGTCCTAAAAGTTACATAGTGATTGCTTGACATATGCAGGAGCTCATTTAGCTGCCCTTAATTGTCCATAGCACAGGAGGTAAGATAAACAGTAACCCATGTTCAGGGGATATGTCCCTGGACTGCAAAACAATGCACAATTGCTTACAAAAAT
The DNA here is from genome assembly GCF_027579735.1 of Bombina bombina. Lineage (NCBI taxonomy): Eukaryota > Metazoa > Chordata > Amphibia > Anura > Bombinatoridae > Bombina > Bombina bombina. The sequence continues at coordinate 490,689,305 of NC_069501.1, read as the reverse complement.
GCAAATGCGGAAAAAAAATAATTATACAGATATTTGCAATCCAGTGATTAAATTTAAGATTGATAAATCAAGCACAATAGATGGATAGATACCAAGCTCCTACATTATTATTGGGCAAGCTCCTAGATTTTGAACAGATTTGTTAAACCCTGTTTTATCGATTTGCTGTTTAGCTGATCTTGCTTTCTCATAAGACTCCAACAGACTATGTCTTTCACAAACATGTGGATCCCCTGACTGCAGGTCCAAAAGTTTTAACGAAGAATGATCCTTATCACTGAGCCTCTTGGCAACTGTACTCAATTGTGTGTTCCTTGTTTTAAATGGACAATTTGAACTCATTGGAAGGAGATAGTTACCGATAAACAATTATATTATTTTAACGATGTTAAATTTAAACGTCAAAAAAAAAAAAAATGAAATTTAATAATGATCAAACACATTCTCTCTTTGTTGTACCTAAAAATCAGGGTATTTTAATAATGGATTTCGTTTATATTTTTAGTAAAATGGATTTTGTTTGTATTTAGAAAAACATACTTTTGAGGTGTGTCACAATTCACCAATAAGGTAGTGGGAAATCTGCTCTCAGCCAATGACAAATCAGTTTCAAATCAAAATAAAGCAACTTTAAAAAAAACAACAAAAAAAAAGTTTAAATAGTGCCCATACAGAAGCATGAGAGAAATCTTAGCATTTACTGCCCCCTGCACAGTCTTTCCTGTCGTCATCACCTTCTTAGCATGACCTAGCAAGTGCCACTAGGGTCGCCACTTCGGCCATGTTTTCCTGGGCAGTTATGAGTTACACATGCTGCAGGGTGTGCAGGGAGGAACATGAATAGTGCTGTTCAGAGTCACCATTCGTGTGTTGTCCAGAGGTGCAATGCATGTTCCCCTCTGCACACCCTGCAACATGTGTAACTCAAGTGTCCAGGAAAACATGGCTGAGGTGCCACCATTTGCAAACATGAGAAATTCAAGACTTAAAAAGGGAAAGTAAAGTCAAAATCAAACTTTAATGGTTTAGATAAATCATGCCATTTTAAAGGAACTTTCCAAATTACTTCTATTATCAAAGTTATTTGGTTCCTTTTTTATCCTTTGTTGAAGAATATACCCAAGTTGGCTCAAAAATAGCAATGCACTAATGGAAGCTAGCTGATAATTGGTGACATTGGCTCACCTGATTATTCAGCTAGCTCCCACTAGTGCACTGCTGCTCCTGAACCTACTCTTCAACAAAGGATAACAAGAAAATGAAGCAAATTTTGTAGTAGAAGTAAATTACAAAGTTGTTTAGTATGGCATGTTCTTACTGAATCATGAAAGTTTTATTTTGACGTTACTACTCCTTTAACTTTTTTTAGATTAGAATGTATCCCCCCATTACTGTGTCATAAATAGCTTTTCTGTATGCCCAATGTGGAACTACACCCAAAGATATAGGATCTGTAACTTTAAAATCTGAACATTTCATACCATAAACCACATGACTGTGCTTAACACACAGGTCATGCCACTATCACTATGTTTATTGTCTAACTTGGAACAAAGATAGCTATCATGTTAGCATAAAAACCAACCCTCTATTCTCAATAGCAGTCTATTGACTATTGTGTGTAAATCTCAGAAAATGAGTAACCACACTATAAGATTAAGTATTATTGAACTTAGTCCCGTTTCCACCCTAAAACATACTATTAACAGATTAAAACACCAGAGTTTCTTATCGTCTAGTGATTTATGTGTAAATTCTCACCTTTGCACAAAATGTCCATGCTAATAAATTGTACCTTTGTTCAAAAGTAATCATGACTATGCTTAGTATTAACTTTTTATTTTTCAACAAATTTTCTTTTGCGTTTAGGATCCTATGCTATTAAACACAATAAGCAAACAGATAAAGGTCTAGATAACGAGGGGAACAATATTTATTGCTCCTGCTCATGTGCTAACTAAGCTAGAAGTAAGCTTTTTGGGCGTATTACAAGTCGAAAGTAAAAAAAAAAGTTCACACAAGCACTAACATGGCAAGCGCAAAAAGCCGAACATTGAATATTGCGACCGAATTAGCGTCTTCTCCCATTGACTTCAATGGATCGTGAAAAGTGTGCGTGTGTGTGGGGGGTGGAAGTAACACCCTTACTTGCACGCAAACACAATCATGTTTTTCTATTTAATAATCTGTTGAACTACAATGCCACTCTATTAGGTACAGCCCTGCTATGCACACAAATAGTTTGTCCCACTACGTTGCACGTCACGTGGCCACAGTTTTGGTATAAATACAGCAGAATAATCCACCTGCTATCAGGTAAGCGTACAAACCACAGCAAGAATGGGGAAGAGCAGTGATCTAATGAACTTTGAACGTGGCATGATAGTAGGTGCAAGATGTGCTGGACGAAGCGTTTCTGAAACGGTAGTACACCTGAACTTTTCACGAAGCACTGTTTCAAGGGCGTTTCGATAATGGTGTAATGAACAAAAAACATCCAGTCAGCGGCAGTCCTGTGGAAGAAAAACGCTTTTGCAAACAGACCGGCAACAAAAGAATCACACCAGAATTCAACCTTGATGCGGAGAAAACATATCACAACGCACCACTAGGCGCACCTTATCGAGGATGGTTTACAACATCCGGCAGCCACGTTGGGTGCAGTTATCAGAGATGAACAAGAGAGCACACCTTCTGAGGGCACCAACACTGGACCATCAAAGACCGGAAAAAGGTTGCTTGGTCGGAGGAGTCGAAGGTCCTAGCAAACGATATTGATAGGCTCTGAATTTGGCAAAAAAAAATAAATTAATTTTTAAAAAATGAATCCATGGACCTGTCATGTCTGATGAAAACTGTGCAAGGTGATGGGGGCGGTGTTATGGTGTTTTCCTGGTACATGTTGGGTCCACTGATACCCCTAGATTCATATCTGAATGCCATAGCATAAGTAAACATTGTTGCTGACCAAGTGCATCTGTTCATATTGACAGTTTATCCTCAGGCAGATGGTTACTTCCAGCAGGATAAAGCGCCAGTGCGCAAAGCCTGCATCACTATGGGATGGTTCCTGGAACATGATAGTGAGTTTTCTTTGCTGCAGTGGCCAGCTCATTCCCCAGATCTAAATCCTATTGATCTTTGGGATGAGCTGGAAATGGCTATTCGCTGCAGGACTACACCTCTGTCAAATCTCCAGGAGTTGCGTGACACACTCATGTCTGCATGGTACACAATACCTCCACAACGTTTTCAGCATCTTGTTGAATCCATTCCTAGACTAACTCAGGCTGTTTGGAAGGCTAAAGGAAGCTCAACACGCTACTAAGTAGCTGTACCTAATAAAGTGGCCGCAAAGTGAATGTATTTATTGTAAAATACTTAAGTATTTACAATAAAAACACAGTTAACATTCCAAACCTTTTTTAAAATAGGAATATTGAACAAATTTGATTTCAGCTACTTTACCACAAAGTGCTTAAAGGGACAGTCTAGGCCAAAATAAACTTTCATGATTCAGATAGAGAATGTCATTTTAAACAATTTTCCAATTTACTTTTATCACCAATTTTGCTTTGTTCTCTTGGTATTCTTAGTTGAAAGCTTAACCTAGGAGGTTCATATGCTAATTTCTTAGACCTTGAAGCCCACCTCTTTCAGATTGCATTTTAACAGTTTTTCACCACTAGAGGGTGTTAGTTCACGTATTTCATATAGATAACACTGTGCTTGTGCACGTGAAGTTATCTGGGAGCAGGCACTGATTGGCTAAACTGCAGGTCTGTCAAAAGAACTGAAAAAAGGGGCAGTTTGCAGAGGCTTAGATACAAGATAACAAATGTGTATGTATGTATCTCTATGTTAACTCCCTTTGCATGCCTTTTTTCCCCTCAAACACCTGAGACATTATGGGGCATATGTATCAAGCTCCGTATGGAGCTTGATGCCCCGTGTTTCTGGCGAGTCATCAGACTCACCAGAAACAGCAGTTATGAAGCAGCGGTCGCACAGACTGCTGCTCCATAACCTGTCCGCCTGCTCTGAGCAGGCGGACAGACATCGCAACAATACAACCCGATCGAGTACGATCGGGTTGATTGACACCCCCCTGCTGGCGACCTATTGGCCGCGAGTCTGCAGGGGGCGGCGTTGCACCAGCAGCTCTTGTGAGCTGCTGGTGCAATGATGAATACGGCGAGCGTATTGCTCGCCGTATTCAGCGAAGTCTGGCGGACCTGATCCACACTGGTGGATCAGGTCCGCCAGACTTTCATAACTAGAGGCCCATATCTCAGTTTACTAGAGCTCCGATGTTACGAGTTAAATTCAATTGCTCTCAAGCAAATGTGTTTACTTTCAACTCGTAATACACTTGCTACTTCCAATGAGTGCAAAGAGGAGCTATAAACTCCTTTTCACTTGCACACATCAGTTAGCGTGCCACTTATAATCTAGCCCAAAATTAGGAACAATTCTGCCTTACAATATTATATACATTATCTAATCATTTTTTTTTAAAGGTTATTATTATTCTTTATTTATAAAGCGCCAACAGATTCCGCAGCGCTGTCCATTGGTACAAAGATAAAAGTATAGTACAATACAATATAAAATATACCAGACAAAGTTTAACAAAAAAATACAGGGGGAATTGAGGGCCCTGTTCCCGTTGGAACTTACAATCTAGATGGGTAGGAGGGTGGGAAACAGGAGGTGGGGACTGCAAAGGTGAGAATGATGTTAGTGTGGAGTTAGATGAGGGCAGGTATTAGGCGAATGGAATTAATTTGTTACTGATTTGGAGATAGGCTTCCCTGAACAAAAAGGTCTTTAGGGATCGTTTAAAGGAGGAAAGGTTAAGGGAAAGTCTGACAGCTTGAGGAAGTGCGTTCCAGATGGATGGTGCCGCACGAGAGAAGTCCTCAAAACAAAAGGAGAAAAGAAAAGAGGCGCACAAGGCACGACTCAAGTGAAAGATTTATTTAAATATATTGCACAAGCAAGTGATAATGCACTTACTAGATAAAAACGAATAGCAAGCATTTAAATGGAGCATTAGAAGTTTGCAGCTCCTTGTCACAAACAGGCATAGATGGTCCGCCTTCTCTTAGCTAATACAAGTTGCTGCAGGCAAAAGTAATCCGGATCCTTTGCCCGGCTGCTTGTATAACTCGTGTAACACTTTGCCCGGCTGCTTGTATAACTCGCGTAACAATGTTCCTGCTGCTCTCCTACGATCACCAAGTGATATGTCAGCACTGCGGAATCTGTTGGCGCTTTATAAATAAAGAATAATAATAATAATAATATGTCTGCTGGCCTGACGCGTTTCCCCCGAGCTGCAGTCAGGCTTTTTCAAAGGCTCATTCAATAACGAATATCCCCGGAGTTGCGCCTATTCTTTTTAAATACGTTTTGGCCAATCCAAATGAGCCATAATAGTGCAAAGTCCCTAAGAACTGGAAAACCTCACCTGCCTTCTCTAAAAAAAATGTGGATAGACAGGACCCCTGAATTATTGACCTTAGAAGAATATGGCTTCCTGAGAAGAAATCATTTTCTAAATGTTAAATTTTATTGGGAGCAATTCCTGAAAAATAAATAACCCATGACTATTGAAAGTCACACATCAACACTAGTATCGTCACACAGCCTAATGCACTACCTTTAAAAAGGTCTTCACTAGTATTATTATGTACCTGAAAAATCACACACCCCTTTAAGGGATCCCTACTACTACGTAAACCTTAAAGGGATATTCCAACCAAAATTGAAAACCACATGGGTGCATTTTGGTATTGAACAGAAGCAATTTTGTAATATACATGCATTAACAAAAATGCTTCTAATAAAAGCTATAGCTGTTTCAAAAGTGTATTTTAGTATGCACCGTGCACCAGCATTTTAAACACAACACTTGCTTTGAGAGCCTATGGTGCTTGCACCATGTTGTAATGACTTAAATGGACACTGAACCCAAATTTTTTATTTTGTGATTCAGATAGAGCATGAACTTTAAAGCAACTTTCTAATTTACTCCTATTATCAAATTTTCTTCATTCTCTTGGTATCTTTTTTTGAAATGCAAGAATGTAAGTTTAGATGCCGGCCCATTTTTGGTGAACAACCTGGGTTGTCCTTGCTGATTGGTGGATAAATTAATCCACCAATAAAAAAGTGCTGTCCAGAGTACTAAACCAAAAAAAAGCTTAGATGCCTTCTTTTTTAAATAAAGATAGCAAGAGAACAAAGAAAAATTGATAATAGGAGTAAATTAGAAAGTTGCTTAAAATGACATGCTTTCTCTCTCTCTCTCTCTCTCTCTCTCTCTCTCTCTCAATCACAAAAGAAAAAAATTGGGTTCAGTGTCCCTTTAATGTGTTAATTGCTGACATGATAGAATCCCCACTGGTGATCTGAGCAGCTGCATTATTTAAAATGTAGGTGCAGTGACAATATCTAGCTATGCTCCACGTGCACGTGCAGAGAAAAATGTTAACTCTAAAACAGTGATAATTCTTACTAGAAGCATTTTTGCCAATACATGTACTGTATATTGCAAATATGTTTCTATTCAAAGATGTAATAAATCTATGTGCATTTATATTTTGACTGGAATGTCCCTTTAAGTAGGAGTATATTTTCTCCTTTCTTACTCGTCATTCAATCACAATCCGATGTAGCAGATAGGTAAGATATGCTTATAATCAAATCATCATATTTTATTTATATATCATGGTGGAGTAACTAGTTAATATATCATTAACAGGTTATTATCAAAACTTTGAACAAAATAAAATAAATAAGAATACAGATGTGTATATTGTCATTTAAATACCTTTTATGTTGTAGCCATCACCTGTATAACATTCTGTATGATTTTTTTTGCATCACAAATAAAGTTTGAAATTTTGAACGGAGGGAAAAAAAAAAAAAGTCACAGCATATGTAGATCACATTATTTTCGTTTGCTTTTGCTGTAAAATGCCTATGGAAATTGTGATTTTCCACTCCAACCCAAGAGACTGGAGCTCAAATTGTTTGCTTTTTTCTCAAACACTAGTATTCCCCCCACACATTCATGTCATGTGTTCTCTGAAGGTGGATTATAAGCATTGCAGATAGAACAGAAATCAGGTCGTATGGGATTGCAAAGTAACAGATATTGAGCTACGTTTTAGCACCTATGGACTGTTATTATTATTACTATTATTTTTATTACTACTACTAATAAGGGTATAGCTCCTCCTCTTTCTTCTACTGCTCGTGTATGAACAACAATGCACATTCATACACTATATTTGTGTATAATTGGTTAGCAAGGGTCTTTTTGTTCTGAGAGAGAGGGACACCCCTGAATAGAAACAGCAAAAAAACTGCATTATGCTTTGCAAAAAATACTCAGATACATTCGGCTAGATTACGAGTTTTGCGGTAACAGTGGTGTGGTGCTAACGAGCAGATTATTCTTACCGCTCACTTACAGACAGCGCTGGTATTACGAGTTTTTACAAACCCAGCGTTAAAAGACAAGAAGTGAGCGTAGAGCAAAATTTTGCTCCACATCTCACTCCAATACCAGCGCTGCTTAAGTGAGCGGTGAGCTGGTGTAACATGCTCGTGCACGATTTCCCCATAGGAATCAATTGGGAGAGCTGGCTGAAAAAAAGTCTAACACCTGCAAAAAAGCAGCGTTTAGCGCTTAACGCAGCCCCATTGATTCCTATGGGGAAATAAAATTTATGTCTACACCTTACACCCTAACATGAACACCGAGTCTAAACACCCCTAATATTACACTTATTAACCAATAATCTGCCGCCCCCGACATCGCCAACACCTACATTATATTATTAACCCCTAATCTACCGCTCCGGTCACCGCAGAATATTAACCCCTAAACCGCCGCACTCCTGCATCGCAAACACTAGTTAAATATTAACCCCTAATCTGCCGTCCCTAACATCGCCGCCACCTACCTACATTTATTAACCCCTAATCTGCCATCCCTAACATCACTGCCACCTACCTACATTTATTAACCCCTAATCTGCCGCCCTCAACGTCGCCGCCACTATACTAAATTTATTAACCCCTAATTCAAAGTCTAACCCTAACACCCCCTAACAAATATAATCTAAATACATCTAAATAAATATAACTATCATTAACTAAATTATTCCTATTTAAAACTAAATACTTACCTATAAAATAAACCCTAAGCTAGCTACAATATAACTAATAGTTACATTGTATCTAGCTTAGGGTTTATTTTTATTTTACAGGCAAGTTTGTATTTATTTTAACTAGGTAGAATAGTTACTAAATAGTTATTAACTATTTAATAACTTCCTAGTTAAAATAAACACAAAAGTACCTGTAAAATAAAACCTAACCTAAGTTACAATCAGACCTAACACTACACTATAATTAAATTAATTCCCTAAATTAAATACAATTAAATAAAATTATCTAAAGTACAACCCCCCCCCCCCCCCACACACACACACACACTAAATTACAGAAAATAATAAACAAATTACAAGAAGATAGAAGATGCTGTCTGGAAGACCACTTCTGCCCGTCTGGAGGACCCCTTCTGCCGGATTCGTTGAGGACTTCGGCCCGTTTGGGTGAAGACTTCTCCCAGTAAGGTGATCTTCAAGGGGTTAGTTGTTTTTTTAAGGGGGTATTGGGTGGGTTTTAGAGTAGGGTTGGTCAGCACCCAAGAGCTGATTACTTTGGGGCAATGCCCGGCAATAGGCCCATTTAAGGGCTATTTGTAATTTACTGTAGGGTAGGGCTTTTTTTTATTTTTGGGGGGGGGGGCTTTTTATTTTGTTAGGGGGATTAGATTAGGTGTAATTAGTTTAAAAATCTTGTAATTTATTTATTATTTTCTGTAATTTTGTGGGGGGGTTTTGTACTTTAGATAATTTTATTTAATTGTATTTAATTGTATTTCATTTAGGGAATTAATTTAATTATAGTGTAGTGTTAGGTGTTAGTTAGGTTAGGTTTTATTTTACAGGTACTTTTGTATTTATTTTAGCTAGGTAGTTTATTAAATAGTTAATAACTATTTAATAACTATTCTACCTAGTTAAAATAAATACAAACTTGCCTGTAAAATAAAAATAAACCCTAAGCTAGCTACAATGTAACTATTAGTTATATTGTAGCTATCTTATGGTTTATTTTATAGGAAAGTATTTAGTTTTAAATAGGAATAATTTAGTTAATGATAGGAATATTTATTTAGATTTATTTAAATTATATTTAAGTTATGGGGTGTTAGGGTTAGACTTAGATTTAGGGGTTAATAAATTTAATATAGTGCCGGCGACGTTGGGGGCGGCAGATTAGGGGTTAATAAATGTAGGTAGGTGTTGGCGATGTTAGGGACAGCAGATTAGGGGTTAATAATATTTAACTAGTGTTTGCGATGCGGGAGTGCGGCGGTTTGGGGGTTAATATGTTTATTATAGTGGTGGCGATGTCCGGTTCCACAGAATAGGGGTTAAAAAAAATTTATTAGTGTTTGTGATGCGGGAGGACCTTGGTTTAGGGGTTACTAGGTAGTTTATGGGTGTTAGTGTACTTTTTAGCACAGTAGTTAAGAGTTTTATGCTACGGCGTCATAGTATAAAACTGTTAACTACTGACTTTAAAATGCGGTACCAGTCTTGACAGAAGAGGGTCTACCGCTCACTTTTTGTCAGACTCGTAATACCGTACGTAATTGAAAACATAGGATACGCAATTTACTTAAGTGGATTTGCGGTATTTTCAAGTCTGGCCAAAAAAGTGAGCGGTTCACCTGTACCTGCAAGACTTGTAATACCAGCGGGAGTTAAAAAGCAGCGTTAGGACCGGATAACGCTACTTTTAAGCATAACGCAAAACTCGTAATCTAGCCGTAAGTTTTTTATAGCGTCTGTATTGTATTTAAAAAAGACTGTTAACACCTTATAATTCATTTTTTTTCAATAGTCCAACAGATCTATATATAGTTGTTTCAAATTGTATGCTGTATCGTGAAACTAAAAGAAAAGAAAAAAAGGGGAGTTTCATGTCCCATTAAAGGGACAGTAAAATAAAAAAAATAAACTTTTATAATTCAGATAGAGCGCATAATTTTAAACATCTTCTTTCCAATTCACTTCCATTATCTAAATGTGTACAATTTTTAAATATACACACACACACTGTGAGACACCAGCTCCTACTGAGCATGTGCAAGATTAGAATACAGGGAGTGCAGAATTATTAGGCAAATGAGTATTTTGACCACATCATCCTCTTTATGCATGTTGTCTTACTCCAAGCTTTATAGGCTCGAAAGCCTACTACCAATTAAGCATATTAGTTGATGTGCATCTCTGTAATGAGAAGGGGTGTGGTCTAATGACATCAACACCCTATATCAGGTGTGCATAATTATTAGGCAACTTCCTTTCCTTTGGCAAAATGGGTCAAAAGAAGGACTTGACAGGCTCAGAAAAGTAAAAAATAGTGAGATATCTTGCAGAGGGATGCAGCACTCTTAAAATTGCAAAGCTTCTGAAGCGTGATCATCGAACAATCAAGCGTTTCATTCAAAATAGTCAACAGGGTCGCAAGAAGCGTGTGGAAAAACCAAGGCGCAAAATAACTGCCCATGAACTGAGAAAAGTCAAGCGTGCAGCTGCCAAGATGCCACTTGCCACCAGTTTGGCCATATTTCAGAGCTGCAACATCACTGGAGTGCCCAAAAGCACAAGGTGTGCAATACTCAGAGACATGGCCAAGGTAAGAAAGGCTGAAAGACGACCACCACTGAACAAGACACACAAGCTGAAACGTCAAGACTGGGCCAAGAAATATCTCAAGACTGATTTTTCTAAGGTTTTATGGACTGATGAAATGAGAGTGAGTCTTGATGGGCCAGATGGATGGGCCCGTGGCTGGATTGGTAAAGGGCAGAGAGCTCCAGTCCTACTCAGACGCCAGCAAGGTGGAGGTGGAGTACTGGTTTGGGCTGGTATCATCAAAGATGAGCTTGTGGGGCCTTTTCGGGTTGAGGATGGAGTCAAGCTCAACTCCCAGTCCTACTGCCAGTTTCTGGAAGACACCTTCTTCAAGCAGTGGTACAGGAAGAACTCTGCATCCTTCAAGAAAAACATGATTTTCATGCAGGACAATGCTCCATCACACGCGTCCAAGTACTCTACAGCGTGGCTGGCAAGAAAGGGTATAAAAGAAGAAAATCTAATGACATGGCCTCCTTGTTTCCCTGATCTGAACCCCATTGAGAACCTGTGGTCCATCATTAAATGTGAGATTTACAAGGAGGGAAAACAGTACACCTCTCTGAACAGTGTCTGGGAGGCTGTGGTTGCTGCTGCATGCAATGTTGATGGTGAACAGATCAAAACACTGACAGAATCCATGGATGGCAGGCTTTTGAGTGTCCGTGCAAAGAAAGGTGGCTATATTGGTCACTGATTTGTTTTTGTTTTGTTTTTGAATGTCAGAAATGTATATTTGTGAATGTTGAGATGTTATATTGGTTTCACTGGTAAAAATAAATAATTGAAATGGGTATATATATTTTTTTTGTTAAGTTGCCTAATAATTATGCACAGTAATAGTCACCTGCACACACAGATATCCCCCTAAAATAGCTATAACTAAAAACAAACTAAAAACTACTTCCAAAACTATTCAGCTTTGATATTAATGAGTTTTTTGGGTTAATTGAGAACATGGTTGTTGTTCAATAATAAAATTAATCCTCAAAAATACAACTTGCCTAATAATTCTGCACTCCCTGTATAAGTACAGTATATGCAGTTTGTGATTGCCTGATGGCTGTCACATGATGCTGCATTAGGAAGGAAAATGTAACTGACATTTGGCAAAAAAAAAAAAACTAACAAAAAAAAACGACTAATTTGAAATTCAAAGCAAGTACATTTGCATTGTCTTTTTATTATGCATTTATTGATTATGATATTATACTGTGTTTAGTGGTCCTTTAAGCAGACATTCTATTGCAAAAATGACAATCTAATTTGGCAGAGCATAATTTATCACAGCATTTCTACATATATACACTTACACACACATACACACATACATACACACATATATACACACATACATATTTTTTTTTAATAATGTTGCTACCTAGATAAAACTAAAAATGTATTCCTACATTTGAACTAATCCAGCTCAAGATTTGTATAAATTCCCTTGCATGAAAAAAAAGATATAAGAATAATACATTATTATGCAACACAGTGAAAAAAATGCATTCATTTAAAAAAAAAAAAAAAACCACTAGTTTTAAAATAAAAATGTTCCAACTAAATATGCCTCTTTCTTATACAAGTTAAAGTGAATGTAAACTTTGATGAAATAGTGCCCGGTTTTTAAAAAAACTATTCAAAACAGGGGCACTTTCATCATCAAAGTTTAAATTGCAGCGGATTTTACAAATACTTACCTCCTTCTCCTGAAACGCCGGATTGCCGATCCCCTCACTTCTTCCTGCTGTACTTACACAGCAATGATGAAATCGGCTTCCTTCAATCACGGCGTGGCCTCACCAGATGGTCGCTCCTGGTGGGGGAAGCCGGTTTCGTCATTGCTGACAAAGTACAGAGGAGCTGCAGGCGGGGGATCGGCGATCCGGCGTTTCAGGAGAAGGTATGCATTTGTAAAATCTGCTGTAATGTAAACTTTGATGAATGAAGTGCGACTGTTTTTAATAGTATTTTTAAAAACTGGGCACTATTTCATCAAAGTTTACATTCACTTTGATTTATTACACTTTATAAATGACCAAGACAATCTTGTGGCATTTAAAGGGACAGTTAACATGAAATTCATACCTTAGTTAACTGGTTTTCAAACCTGTCCTTAGGCGACCCCAACAGGCCACATTTTGAGGATAGAGCACAGGTGAAATAATCAGCTGATTAGTAAACATTATTTTACCTTCTTTCAGCCAAGGCAATCCTGAAAACCTGGATTGTTGGGGAGACCTAAGGACAGGTTTGAAAACCAGTGCCTTAGTTTGAACCTTAGTCAGTCTCCTGCACCCCTTTCCACATACTGCAGCAGTAACAATGTAGCCTTTTTTAAAAAAAAAAGAAAAAGTTTCTGGCCATTTCAAAATGGCTGCCAACCTCCGTCCACTGATAACGTGGAAGCAACTCACTAGTGAGATTTTTTTCAGCTGCAGGCAAGCATGTGCAATAGCAAAGGGAACAGTTGTTCAGAGCATTCAAATTGCGCAGCGGCAACATGAAGACTTCCAGAATGAAGTCTTCCTGTGCTGTCTCTCTACAGCAGTGATTAACAGTGAGTCAGTTCTGCAGAATTTATAACCAACATTGCTATATTAATATACTTTATAACCTCTAAGTTTGCCCATTTCTAAGCCCCTGCAGGCCGCCTCTTATCTCAGTACTTTTCTTTAGCTTTTTACAATCTTGCACAACAGCAAGGCAGTGGTAGTTCATGTGTGACATATAGATAACATTGTGCTCCCTCTCATGGAGAATACTAAATGGTTATACAAGAACCAGCACTAGTTAGCTAAAGATTGTAAAATGCACTTTGATAAAGGGCAGTCTGCAGGGGCTTAGATACAGGTAATCTTAGAGGTAAAAAGTATGTTAATATAACAGTGTTGGTTATGCAAAACTGGGGAATAGGTAATAAAGAGATTATCTTTTTTTTATAACTATTTTTTTATTAAAGTAATCAGTTACAAATTTGGTAAGATGGTATACAATCAGGAGAAATCATATATATAGATTTAGGGAGATATAAAGATAAGCATATTTAGACAGAGCAACCAAACAATATGTACATATATATATATATATAGAAATAAACAATTCTAATTTGGTGGAATACAGTAATTATGTTGAGGATATGCTTGTTTCCTGGGAGTTTAAAGTCCTGATCGTAAGGGATTATACCTAATTTTCTATGGTTTATACTATATTTGGTGTGATAAGTAATGAATAATAATAAGTGCAAACTTATCAAATATGGTATTGCACACAAAAAACAGAATTTATGTTTACCTGATAAATTACTTTCTCCAACGGTGTGTCCGGTCCACGGCGTCATCCTTACTTGTGGGATATTTTCTTCCCCAACAGGAAATGGCAAAGAGCCCAGCAAAGCTGGTCACATGATCCCTCCTAGGCTCCGCCTTCCCCAGTCATTCGACCGACGTAAAGGAGGAATATTTGCATAGGAGAAATCATATGATACCGTGGTGACTGTAGTTAAAGAAAATAAAATATCAGACCTGATTAAAAAACCAGGGCGGGCCGTGGGCCGGACACACCGTTGGAGAAAGTAATTTATCAGGTAAACATAAATTCTGTTTTCTCCAACATAGGTGTGTCCGGTCCACGGCGTCATCCTTACTTGTGGGAACCAATACCAAAGCTTTAGGACACGGATGATGGGAGGGAGCAAATCAGGTCACCTAGATGGAAGGCACCACGGCTTGCAAAACCTTTCTCCCAAAAATAGCCTCAGAAGAAGCAAAAGTATCAAATTTGTAAAATTTGGTAAAAGTGTGCAGTGAAGACCAAGTCGCTGCCTTACATATCTGATCAACAGAAGCCTCGTTCTTGAAGGCCCATGTGGAAGCCACGGCCCTAGTGGAATGAGCTGTGATTCTTTCAGGAGGCTGCCGTCCGGCAGTCTCATAAGCCAATCTGATGATGCTTTTAAGCCAAAAAGAGAGAGAGGTAGAAGTTGCTTTTTGACCTCTCCTTTTACCAGAATAAACAACAAACAAGGAAGATGTTTGTCTGAAATCCTTTGTAGCATCTAAATAGAATTTTAGAGCACGAACTACATCCAAATTGTGCAACAAACGTTCCTTCTTTGAAACTGGATTCGGACACAAAGAAGGCACGACTATCTCCTGGTTAATGTTTTTGTTAGAAACAACTTTCGGAAGAAAACCAGGTTTAGTACGCAAAACCACCTTATCTGCATGGAACACCAGATAAGGAGGAGAACACTGCAGAGCAGATAACTCTGAAACTCTTCTAGCAGAAGAAATTGCAACCAAAAACAAAACTTTCCAAGATAATAACTTAATATCTACGGAATGTAAGGGTTCAAACGGAACCCCCTGAAGAACTGAAAGAACTAAATTGAGACTCCAAGGAGGAGTCAAAGGTTTGTAAACAGGCTTGATTCTAACCAGAGCCTGAACAAAAGCTTGAACATCTGGCACAGCCGCCAGCTTTTTGTGAAGTAAAACAGATAAAGCAGAAATCTGTCCCTTCAAAGAACTTGCAGATAATCCTTTCTCCAAACCTTCTTGAAGAAAGGATAGAATCTTAGGAATTTTTATCTTGTTCCATGGGAATCCTTTATATTCACACCAACAGATATATTTTTTCCATATTTTATGGTAGATTTTTCTAGTTACAGGCTTTCTGGCCTGAACAAGAGTATCAATGACAGAATCTGAGAACCCTCGCTTTGATAAAATCAAGCGTTCAATCTCCAAGCAGTCAGTTGGAGTGATGCCAGATTCGGATGTTCAAACGGACCTTGAACAAGAAGGTCCTGTCTCAAAGGTAGCTTCCATGGTGGAGCCGATGACATATTCACCAGGTCTGCATACCAAGTCCTGCGTGGCCACGCAGGAGCTATCAAGATCACCGATGCCCTCTCCTGATTGATCCTGGCTACCAGCCTGGGGATGAGAGGAAACGGTGGGAATATATAAGCTAGGTTGAAGGTCCAAGGTGCTACTAGTGCATCTACTAGAGTCGCCTTGGGATCCCTGGATCTGGACCCGTAGCAAGGAACCTTGAAGTTCTGACGAGACGCCATCAGATCCATGTCTGGAATGCCCCACAATTGAGTAATTTGGGCAAAGATTTCCGGATGGAGTTCCCACTCCCCCGGATGAAATGTCTGACGACTCAGAAAATCCGCTTCCCAGTTTTCCACTCCTGGGATGTGGATTGCAGACAAGTGGCAGGAGTGAGTCTCCGCCCATTGAATGATTTTGGTCACTTCTTCCATCGCCAGGGAACTCCTTGTTCCCCCCTGATGGTTGATATACGCAACAGTCGTCATGTTGTCTGATTGAAACCGTATGAATTTGGCCTTTGCAAGCTGAGGCCAAGCCTTGAGAGCATTGAATATCGCTCTCAGTTCCAGAATATTTATCGGGAGAAGAGATTCTTCCCGAGACCAAAGACCCTGAGCTTTCAGGGGTTCCCAGACCGTGCCCCAGCCCACCAGACTGGCGTCGGTCGTGACAATGACCCACTCTGGTCTGCGGAAGCTCATCCCCTGTGACAGGTTGTCCAGGGTCAGCCACCAACGGAGTGAATCTCTGGTCCTCTGATCTACTTGTATCGTCGGAGACAAGTCTGTATAATCCCCATTCCACTGACTGAGCATGCACAGTTGTAATGGTCTCAGATGAATTCGCGCAAACGGAACTATGTCCATTGCCGCGACCATCAAACCTATTACTTCCATGCACTGCGCTATGGAAGGAAGAGGAACAGAATGAAGTACTTGACAAGAGCTTAGAAGTTTTGATTTTCTGGCCTCTGTCAGAAAAATCCTCATTTCTAAGGAGTCTATTATTGTTCCCAAGAAGGGAACTCTTGTTGACGGAGATAGAGAACTTTTTTCTACGTTCACTTTCCACCCGTGAGATCTGAGAAAGGCCAGGACAATGTCCGTATGAGCCTTTGCTTGTGGTAGGGACGACGCTTGAATCAGTATGTCGTCCAAGTAAGGTACTACTGCAATGCCCCTTGGTCGTAGCACCGCTAGAAGGGACCCTAGTACCTTTGTGAAAATTCTTGGAGCAGTGGCTAATCCGAATGGAAGTGCCACAAACTGGTAATGCTTGTCCAGAAAGGCGAACCTTAGGAACCGATGATGTTCCTTGTGGATAGGAATATGTAGATACGCATCCTTTAAATCCACCGTGGTCATGAATTGACCTTCCTGGATGGAAGGAAGAATTGTCCGAATGGTTTCAATTTTGAACGATGGAACCTTGAGAAACTTGTTTAGGATCTTGAGATCTAAGATTGGTCTGAATGTTCCCTCTTTTTTGGGAACTATGAACAAATTGGAGTAGAATCCCATCCCTTGTTCTCCTAATGGAACAGGATGAATCACTCCCATTTTTAACAGGTCTTCTACACAATGTAAGAATGCCTGTCTTTTTATGTGGTCTGAAGACAATTGAGACCTGTGGAACCTCCCCCTTGGGGGTAGCTCCTTGAATTCCAGAAGATAACCTTGGGAGACTATTTCTAGCGCCCAAGGATCCAGAACATCTCTTGCCCAAGCCTGAGCGAAGAGAGAAAGTCTGCCCCCCACCAGATCCGGTCCCGGATCGGGGGCCAACATCTCATGCTGTCTTGGTAGCAGTGGCAGGTTTCTTGGCCTGCTTACCTTTGTTCCAGCCTTGCATTGGCCTCCAGGCTGGCTTGGTTTGAGAAGTATTACCCTCTTGCTTAGAGGATGTAGCACTTGGGGCTGGTCCGTTTCTGCGAAAGGGATGAAAATTTGGTTTATTTTTAGCCTTGAAAGACCTATC
Organism: Bombina bombina; assembly: GCF_027579735.1. Classification (NCBI taxonomy): domain Eukaryota; kingdom Metazoa; phylum Chordata; class Amphibia; order Anura; family Bombinatoridae; genus Bombina; species Bombina bombina. The sequence continues at coordinate 490,671,694 of NC_069501.1, read as the reverse complement.
CTGAGGAAGGGCGTGGCCCTTACCCCCAGTGATATCAGAAATAATCTCTTTCAAGTCAGGGCCAAACAGCGTTTTCCCCTTGAAAGGTATGTTAAGCAATTTGTTCTTGGAAGACGCATCCGCTGACCAAGATTTTAGCCAAAGCGATCTGCGCGCCACAATAGCAAACCCTGAATTTTTCGCCGCTAATCTAGCCAATTGCAAAGTGGCGTCTAAAGTAAAAGAGTTAGCCAATTTGAGAGCATGAATTCTGTCCATAATCTCCTCATAAGAAGAATCTTTATTGAGCGACTTTTCTAGTTCATCGAACCAGAAACACGCTGCTGTAGTGACAGGAACCATGCATGAAATTGGTTGTAGAAGGTAACCTTGCTGAACAAACATCTTTTTAAGCAAACCCTCTAATTTTTTATCCATAGGATCTTTGAAAGCACAACTATCTTCTATAGGGATAGTAGTGCGTTTGTTTAGAGTAGAAACCGCCCCCTCGACCTTGGGGACTGTCTGCCATAAGTCCTTTCTGGGGTCGACCATAGGAAACAATTTCTTAAATATAGGGGGAGGGACAAAAGGTATGCCGGGCCTTTCCCATTCTTTGTTTACAATGTCCGCCACCCGCTTGGGTATAGGAAAAGCTTCGGGGGGCCCCGGGACCTCTAGGAACTTGTCCATCTTACATAATTTCTCTGGAATGACCAAATTCTCACAATCATCCAGAGTAGATAACACCTCCTTAAGCAGAGCGCGGAGATGTTCCAATTTAAATTTGAATGTAATCACATCAGGTTCAGCTTGTTGAGAAATTTTCCCTGAATCTGAAATTTCTCCCTCAGACAAAACCTCCCTGGCCCCCTCAGACTGGTGTAGGGGCACTTCAGAACCAATATCATCAGCGTCCTCATGCTCTTCAGTATTTTCTAAAACAGAGCAGTCGCGCTTTCGCTGATAAGTGGGCATTTTGGCTAAAATGTTTTTGATAGAATTATCCATTACAGCCGTTAATTGTTGCATAGTATGGAGTATTGGCGCACTAGATGTACTAGGGGCCTCCTGTGTGGGCAAGACTGGCGTAGACGAAGGAGGGGATGATGCAGTACCATGCTTACTCCCCTCACTTGAGGAATCATCTTGGGCATCATTTTCTCTAAATTTTGTGTCACATAAATCACATCTATTTAAATGAGAAGGAACCTTGGCTTCCCCACATACAGAACATAGTCTATCTGATAGTTCAGACATGTTAAACAGGCATAAACTTGATAACAAAGTACAAAAAACGTTTTAAAATAAAACCGTTACTGTCACTTTAAATTTTAAACTGAACACACTTTATTACTGAAAATGTGAAAAAGTATGAAGGAATTGTTCAAAATTCACCAAAATTTCACCACAGTGTCTTAAAGCCTTAAAAGTATTGCACACCAAATTTGAAAGCTTTAACTCTTAAAATAACGGAACCGGAGCCGTTTTTATATTTAACCCCTATACAGTCCCTGGTATCTGCTTTGCTGAGACCCAACCAAGCCCAAAGGGGAATACGATACCAAATGACGCCTTCAGTAAGCTTTTTCTATGTATCTGAGCTCCTCACACATGCATCTGCATGTCTTGCTTCCCAAAAACAACTGCGCAATAGAGGCGCGAAAATGAGGCTCTGCCTATGATTAGAGAAGGCCCCCAGTGAAAAAGGTGTCCAATACAGTGCCTGCCGGTTATTTTACATAATTCCCAAGAATAAAATAACTCCTCAAAACTATGAAGCATTAAAAATGCTTATATATCAATCGTTTTAGCCCAGAAAAATGTCTACCAGTCTTTAAAGCCCTTGTGAAGCCCTTTATTCTTATTTAATAAAAATGGCTTACCGGATCCCATAGGGAAAATGACAGCTTCCAGCATTACATCGTCTTGTTAGAAATGTGTCATACCTCAAGCAGCAAAAGTCTGCTCCCTGTTTCCCCCAACTGAAGTTAATTCCTCTCAACAGTCCTGTGTGGAAACAGCCATCGATTTTAGTAACGGTTGCTAAAATCATTTTCCTCTTACAAACAGAAATCTTCATCTCTTTTCTGTTTCAGAGTAAATAGTACATACCAGCACTATTTTAAAATAACAAACTCTTGATTGAAGAATAAAAACTACATTTAAACACCAAAAAACTCTAAGCCATCTCCGTGGAGATGTTGCCTGTACAACGGCAAAGAGAATGACTGGGGAAGGCGGAGCCTAGGAGGGATCATGTGACCAGCTTTGCTGGGCTCTTTGCCATTTCCTGTTGGGGAAGAGAATATCCCACAAGTAAGGATGACGCCGTGGACCGGACACACCTATGTTGGAGAAAAGAAATTATATAGTGATCACCGCTGTAGGGGTGAATGAGCAGTTAGTGGATGATAGTAATAGTGTGTAATGAAGAATTTTGGAAAGATCAGCAGACAAAAGCTGCTTTAAGTTGGGGGCGAGGGGGGTGGAGAGAAGAAGGGGGTGAGGAGGCGGATTAGATGTTGTAGATTAAGTGATGCAACTTCGAATGGAGTCAAGAATTCTAGGATAATATGGAGAGGACAGTATTGTTATTTTGAGGTATAATTTGTGTGGTTATGTAAGAAGGGAGGGACAAGAGAAATATTAAGTAGGAATGGTAACGCGGAGTAGAGATTTAGGTTAGATGCGTGGGTGTTGGGTAGGGGTACTGGAAAGGAGGAGAGTACACACTCCTCCCAGTTATCGGTGAGAATGATGAACCGTTAGGGAAGTTTATGTGGATGCGGTCTTAGGGTAAAATGAGATTAGGAAATGAATGGGAATGGCGATGAGTTGGGGCTATTTAAAGGAATATAAGGAGGGTCAGGGTATAGTTGCAGTTGTGGGATAGAGGAAATGGATACTATTATAGCTGTGGAGGCACTGAGATTGTATAAGAGTAAATGTGGATATGTGGGCGTAGTTTCTTATTTCTATTCCCATCTTCTTTAAGGTATTCCTTAGGTTAGGGATATATTGGGGTTGTTTAGGATTGTATCAGGAATACTGAGAGAGCTAGAGAGAGTTATTAGGAGGGAGAAAGGGACAATGAGGTTAAGTAAGTTTTATACGTGGATTTTGAGTCATGTCTGTATAGGGTTAACTTTTGTGGAACAGGTTATAACTACAATAAACTTTAATAACACAATAATTCAAGAGGGTCCTATCTGCATAGTTTTAAATTCTTTGAAATAAAAATTGTGTGGTGTAGACCAGATCTGTATAGGTTTAAAGGACCAGTCAATACAGTAGATTTGCATAATCAACAAATGCATGATAAGAAGACAATGCAATAGCATTTAGTCTGAACTTCAAATGAGTAGTAGATTTTTTTAAAATAAATTGCAAAGTTATGTCTATTTCCACTCCCCCTGCATCATGTGACAGCCATCAACCAATCACAAATGCATATACGTGTATGCTGTGAACTCATTGCACATGCTCAGTAGGTGCTGGTGACTTAAAAAGTGTAAATATAAAAAGAATGTGCACATTTTGTTAATGGAAGTAAATTTGAAAGTTGTTTAAAATTGCATGCTCTATCTGAATCATGAAGTTTAATTTTGACTTGAGTGTCCCTTTAAATGCTCTGGTGTGAAGTACTAGTATGTAGTACTTTAGTGTAACAATAAAACTAAATGGTTATAAGGTTTTTAGAGCTGATCTTGGAGAGATTCAGCATATTTATTTACAGAACTGAATGAAATAAGAATGATGTCATAACATTGGGACATAATATTACTGTGGAAATAGAGCTTCAACAGCAAACACATTCAATGAAAGATTATACAGGATCTAAAGAACGGTAACCAAGGTAAAAACATTAACCTATATCGGTAGACAGAATGTCCAAACTGACGAGTACTTCAGTGTAACAATAAAACTAAGTGGACATAAGTTTTTAAGAGCTGATGTTGGGAAAATTCAACATATTTAGTTATAGAGCTGAATGAGGTCAACAGCTTGAAAAGAAGCAAGATTAAACCCATGCATGTTTCAATGAAAGATTATACATAATCTAAATAATGATAACTAAGGTAAGAAAATAAACCTATTTCGGTGAGCAAAATGTCCAGACTTATGATAAACTTATACAAGAATTTTGTATTGAACAAAAGGATACATTAAGTCTTGAGACCAGTTTATTCCAGGATATGTGGCGGTAAGGAGTCAAGGTAAGACCACCACAGAGTTCTAGTTTCTATGGAGTGTAGGAGAGAGAAAATTAAAGTGTCTCCCCTGGGATGAATAATGTCCTTTCTTTTGGGAAGTGGTGTAGTTCTCCTAGGAAGAGGTTGCCATTCAGTAGCAGCAGTGTTGAGTGTATTGGCGTTCTCAGCTTTTTTGACGTTCTCATCCTGGGAGTGGTGGAGCCCTAAAGATTGAAGGAGTTTAATCCCTTGGTCCGTTGAGGTGATAACATATGAGTGGTCCTCAAAGTTGAAGAATATCTCTACAGGAAAGCCTAATCTGTATTTCACATTATTTTGACATAAGCACTGGGTAAATTGTTGGAATGAGCGTCTTTTGGTTAGAGTATGTGGAGATAGATCTGGGAATATTTTTATGTTATGGTATGGATCCTTCAGGTTCTTTTTGAGGAAAGAGGCTCTGAGGAGTTTCTCTTTGAGGGTATAATAATGGAGCTGGATGATGACATCTCTTGGTGTCTGAGGCTGTGTTTCTTGGACGGAGAGCTCTTTGGGCTCTGTCAGAGGCTAAGGATCCTGGAGAGAGGCTAAGGATCCTGGAGAGAGCCTAACAATTCTTTGAATAGGCCTACAAATAAACCACAAAGTTCTGCAGTATCTATGTTTTCAGGAATACCCTGTAATCTGATGTTATTGCGGCGTGACCTATCCTCTAGGTCCGCCAATTTCAATTCTAGGTCAGCTATCATTTCTGCCAGATTAGAAAGGATAAAGTATGAAGCAATGTTAGCACTTTCCTTCAGGTGCTCGCTGCCAGCCCCGGTTCTCCCGAACCGTGTATAGAAGCAGAAAGTGTTGAAAGTGGCGGCGCTGTGTCACCTTCAGGTCCTCTGAGTCAACATTGTTGCTTTCACCTCCAAAATAAATCAATTCCAGAAAATGTTTTAATATTATGCTCTTGATAATGGCTTCTTTTAGCCGAAACACGTTGAGCTGTGTTTTCAATAAAACCTGAAGCTGCACCTGAAGACACTTTTGTGAGGATTTTAATAAAAGGCTCATTTTAACAGCAATCTTGCGAGTATAACCAGTTTGTGTGCCTACCACATTGTCTGGAATCTGCTACACTATTGTGAGCTCTTATTTTGGAGGTGAAAGCAACAAGGTTGACTCAGAGGACGTGGGCAGCTTGGTTCCCTCGAGGTGACACAGCGCCGCCACTTTCAATCATTTCTGCCAGAGTTTGGGCATAAGACACCAGATTTGTATGATCTATATTAAGGTCTTCATGTTTCCTCTCAAGAGTTTCTGTACTTTCCCCTAAAGAGGAGATATCCATTTTGAGCTCACTGACAGATCTCTTGAGATCTTGTTTTAAAGATGTGTAGTGATTGTCCATTTTATCTGACAATGCTTTTTGATGAAGTCGAGTATAGAAGAGTGCAAAGCGGAAGGTTTATCTGAAGGTATATTTTCAGGTTTATAAATACCTTTAAATGAAGGGACCAGCTAATATTTTTTATAACAAATAGGTTTGTTATATAATGTTAATGACTACACACTGCGGATGTTTGTGCGTGTTGGATCATATATAATTTAACTTAATGCTAAAATTATTTAGTAAGCATCAGCAACTGCTATTTATTTTACTTTAGCACACTCACTCTAAAGTTGTTTCAAGCCAATATTGGGAGGTGTATTATAGACATACGATACTTATACATTGGTAGTACCGTAGCAATTGTATTATACTTAGAGCAATAGACTTGATTGTGTCCCAACCTTGAATGCACTATGACTGAAAATACCGAATGTTACCATCATCATTTATATAAAACCATTTGTTATGCCGAATGTTAGCAGCCAAAGAGGCGCTTAACAAAGGGAACAAGCCTGTAACCGTGTAATTTCAAACATATCACTGACCTTTCAGCGTTTATCTTTAGTTTGCAGCCTGCATCCAAAGATTAGGTTTTAGGTGCACATACGGTTGGTATAAAGGCATATGTACACAGCATATAAGATACAATCGTAAGTGGACACTATAAGAGTAACTTTACAGATCGGTCTACCATACCAATGATATATCTTTGTAACGATTTTGTTACAATATTACTCTGAGTTTGTATCACTTTAACATAGAAAATAGCAATTTGATTGTATAGATGAACTATTTCAATATTCAATAGTGTACCCTGTCAAAAATGCTGTGGATGTAAGCGCATATATTGAAACCTTATTTTGGTAAATTATTACAAAAGTGGCTACCTAAGGCAATTTATAATGACTTGAAATATTTTTCAGGCCTCTGAAATCCACAAGTTACTGGTTCAGCTAAATAAGTGAACTAATCTATGATATTTAACCACCTGCATCAAGCAGTAACACACATCACGTGATATATGATATGTCCTACGACTAGTGAATACTGCATAAGTCCTTGTATAAAGATAAGCAATTACTGATTCTCATATTAATTGCTCCTAAACGGACAATAAGTATGCTTTGAATATTCTGAAGTGTTTATACACTAATAATCCTATTATCAAGCATATTTTTAGTACTATAGGAGTACAACTGATAACATTTTAATATCAGTAGCTAGCCAGATAGCAGCTTCTTAAATCATAGAATTGCTACCTAGTCTAGATATCATTAATACAGAGACACAGGCACCATATAACTTCGCTACTACCCAGAAAATATATACTATATTTAATCATATGGAGATCTGAGCCTACCTCCCTCTTAGCCACTCAGGGCTAATATATCTGTACTTATATTATATTATGTATGCCTTGACTATGGATTAATATCTACATCCTAGGTCAGGTTTATGATATTATATATACTCTTTACTTATACTGAGTTGGAACATACTGTTGCGTGCACCGTGATTCACATAACCTACCAATTTCCTGTGATTTTAGAGTTGTGTTTTTTGTGTGTATGTGGACCATTTTAATTATTTTAATAAAGGTTATATTTTAATTTGAAGTTTTCCCCTCCTTCCCCCCACCTGTCTACTAATCTATCCAATAGGCCCTAAGGAATGTGAGTGATATACATGTGTACATTATTGTCAGTCTCAGACTGATATATCTGTATCCTGCATACCCAGTACACAGCACCCCAGCTTGTAATATATCACAATATATTGTGTCTATTGTTTTTAGATTAACAATAATCAACTATGATAAGCAATCCTTAACCCTTCCACGTCAGTAGTGCCATTAGTACCCCTGTTCTTTCTTATCTGAAGGTATATTTATGAATTCCTTTTTAATGAAGCAATAGAGTCTGTGGAGTCTTCATCGGAAACCTCTTGATCAGCATGTATCTTGCTGTTAAAGTGATCTGCCAATGTCCTTTTAGGGTTGTCTTGGTGTTTTAGTTTTTTCTTGACAGATTGGGCCATTTTGCAGGATAGAAGGTTATAATTTCAGCTGAGCAAAGTGTACATTAGCTATAGCTTCCCTATGAGAGTGGTAACTGGGAGAAGTGTGTTCGGCACCCCTAGTCCAGGGTGTTTTAGCACTGCATAATTAGCAGATTAGATCAGAGGTGGGAACGTGTATAGTGTAGTAAGACTGAGTAGGCCTAGTGGCTTATGTAAATTTGCGCCCTGTTCCGAGTTGTTTTTTAGGCAATACCGTTAGTCCTTTATGGTTATCTGCAGCATGTTGCTGGGACTGGAGGTGTGCTGCTGGGGCTATTGATCAGGAGACTGGATCTGTGTCTTAGCATAGTGGAGAAGCAGAGATGGTGGTTCTTAAAGGGACGTTGAACCCAAATGTTTTCTTTTGTGATTCAGATAGAGCATGCAATTTTAAACAACCTTCTAATTTACTCCTATTATCAATTTTTATTCGCTCTCTTGCTGTCTTTATTTGAAAAAAAGGCTTCTAATCTGTTTTTTTGTTCAGAACACCGGACAGCACTTTTTATTGGTGGATGAATTTATCCACCAATCACCAAGGACAACCCAGGTTGTTCACCAAAAATGGGCCGGCATCTAAACTTACATTCTTGCATTTCAAATAAAGATACCAAGAGAATGAAGAAAATTTGATAATAGTAGTAAATTAGAAAGTTGCTTAGAATTTCATGCTCTATCTGAATCACGAAAGAAACTTTTTGGGTTCAGTGTCCCTTTAAGCCACGTGGATGACAAGGCCTCTGGAGTGTCTCCCCAATCTGGGCCGTGCCAGATCACGATATGCGTTGGCTGAGGTTAGGGAGGCAGTGGATCGGGAGATGTCAGCAGTCTTCTCTTAATAATGGTTAGATGTACTGTGATATTTACTGAGGCTGCCGGCTTTCTAACTAACCAAGTTTAAGCTCCATGGAGGAGCAACAGGTTTAAACACAGGCTTAATTCTAACTAAAGCCTGACAAAATGCCTGAACGTCTGGAACTTCTGCCATACACTTGTGTAAAAGAATAGACAGAGCAGAAATCTGTCCCTTTAAAGAACTAGCTGATAATCCTTTGTCCAAACCCTCTTGGAGGAAGGACAGAATCCTAGGAATCCTAACCCTACTCCATGAGTAATTCTTGGATTCACACCAATGAAGATATTTACGCCATATCTTGTGGTAAATTTTCCTGGTGACAGGCTTTCGTGCCTGTATTAAGGTATCAATTACTGACTCGGAGAAGCCACGCTTTGATAGGATCAAGCGTTCAATCTCCATGCAGTCAGTCTCAGAGAAAGTAGATTCGGATGATTGAAAGGACCTTGTATTAGAAGGTCTTGTCTCAGAGGCAGAGTCCATGGTGGAAAGGATGACATGTCCACTAGGTCTGCATACCAGGTCCTGCGTGGCCACGCAGGCGCTATCAATATCACAGATGCTCTTTCCTGTTTGATTTTGGCAATCAGACGAGGGAGCAAAGGAAACGGTGGAAACACATAAGCCAGGTTGAAGAACCAAGGCGCTGCTAGAGCATCTATCAGTGCCGCTTCTGGGTCCCTGGACCTGGATCCGTAACAAGGAAGCTTGGCATTCTGGCGAGACGCCATGAGATCCAATTCTGGTTTGCCCCAACGGAGAACCAATTGAGCAAACACCTCCGGATGGAGTTCCCATTCCCCCAGATGAAAAGTCTGACGACTTAGAAAATCCGCCTCCCAGTTCTCTACACCTGGGATATGGATCGCTGACAGGTGGCAAGAGTGAGTCTCTGCCCAGCGAATTATCTTGGAGACTTCTGACATCGCTAGGGAACTCCTGGTTCCCCCTTGATGGTTGATGTAAGCCACAGTCGTGATGTTGTCCGACTGAAATCTGATGAACCTCAGTGTTGCTAGCTGAGGCCAAGTCAGAAGAGCATTTAATATTGCTCTTAACTCCAGAATATTTATTGGGAGGAGTTTCTCCTCCTGAGTCCATGAACCCTGAGCCTTCAGGGAGTTCCAGACTGCACCCCAACCTAGAAGGCTGGCATCTGTTGTTACAATTGTCCAATCTGGTCTGCGAAAGGTCATACCCTTGGACAGATGGGCCCGAGATAACCACCAGAGAAGAGAATCTCTGGTTTCCTGACCCAGATTTAGTAGAGGGGACAAATCTGTGTAATCCCCATTCCACTGACTGAGCATGCATAATTGCAGCGGTCTGAGATGCAGGCGCGCGAATGGCACTATGTCCATCGCCGCTACCATTAAGCCGATTACTTCCATGCACTGAGCCACCGTGGGGTGCGGAATGGAGTGAAGAACACGGCAAGCATTTAGAAGTTTTGATAACCTGGACTCCGTCAGGTAAATTTTCATTTCTACAGAATCTATTAGAGTCCCTAGGAAGGAAACCCTTGTGAGAGGAGATAGAGAACTCTTTTCTTCGTTCACTTTCCACCCATGCGACCTCAGGAATGCCAGAACTATCTCTGTATGAGATTTGGCAATTTGAAAGCTTGACGCCTGTATCAGGATGTCGTCCAGGTAAGGAGCCACCGATATGCCTCGCGGTCTTAGGACCGCCAGAAGTGAGCCCAGAACCTTTGTAAAAATTCTTGGGGCTGTAGCCAACCCGAATGGAAGAGCTACAAATTGGTAATGCCTGTATAGAAAGGCAAACCTCAGGAACTGATGATGATTCTTGTGAATCGGAATGTGAAGGTAGGCATCCTTTAAGTCCACTGTGGTCATGTACTGACCCTCTTGGATCATGGGTAAAATGGTTCGAATAGTTTCCATCTTGAATGACGGAACTCTGAGGAATTTGTTTAGGATCTTTAAATCCAAAATTGGTCTGAAGGTTCCGTCTTTTTTGGGAACCACAAACAGATTTGAATAAAACCCCTGTCCTTGTTCCGTCCGCGGAACTGGATGGATCACTCCCATTACAAGGAGATCTTGTACGCAGCTTAGGAATGCCTCTTTCTTTATCTGGTTTGCAGATAATCTTGAAAGGTGAAATCTCCCTTGTGGAGGAGAAGCTTTGAAGTCCAGAAGATATCCCTGAGATATGATCTCCAACGCCCAGGGATCCTGAACATCTCTTGCCCACGCCTGGGCAAAGAGAGAGAGTCTGCCCCCTACTAGATCCGTTGTCGGATAGGGGGCCGCTCCTTCATGCTGTCTTAGAGGCAGCAGCAGGCTTTCTGGCCTGCTTGCCCTTGTTCCAGGACTGGTTAGGTTTCCAGGCCTGCTTGGATTGAGCAAAAGTTCCCTCTTGTTTTGAAGCAGAGGAAGTTGATGCTGCACCTGCCTTGAAATTTCGAAAGGCACGAAAATTAGACTGTTTGGCCTTTGATTTGGCCCTGTCCTGAGGAAGGGTATGACCCTTACCTCCAGTAATGTCAGCAATAATTTCTTTCAAACCAGGCCCAAATAAGGTCTGCCCCTTGAAAGGAATGCTGAGTAATTTAGACTTTGAAGTCACATCAGCTGACCAGGATTTGAGCCATAGCGCCCTACGCGCCTGGATGGCGAATCCGGAATTCTTAGCCGTTAGTTTAGTCAAATGAACAATGGCATCAGAAACAAATGAGTTAGCTAGCTTAAGAGTTCTAAGCTTGTCAACAATTTCAGTCAATGGAGCTGTATGGATGGCCTCTTCCAGGGCCTCAAACCAGAATGCCGCCGCAGCAGTGACAGGCGCAATGCATGCAAGGGGCTGTAAAATAAAACCTTGTTGAATAAACATTTTCTTAAGGTAACCCTCTAATTTTTTATCCATTGGATCTGAAAAAGCACAACTGTCCTCAACCGGGATAGTGGTACGCTTTGCTAAAGTAGAAACTGCTCCCTCCACCTTAGGGACAGTCTGCCATAAGTCCCGTGTAGTGGCATCTATTGGAAACATTTTTCTAAATATAGGAGGTGGGGAAAAGGGAACACCGGGCCTATCCCACTCCTTACTAATAATTTCTGTAAGCCTTTTAGGTATTGGAAAAACATCAGTACTCACCGGCACTGCATAGTATTTATCCAGCCTACACAATTTCTCTGGCACTGCAATTGTGTCACAGTCATTCAGAGCAGCTAATACCTCCCCAAGCAATACACGGAGGTTCTCAAGCTTAAATTTAAAATTAGAAATCTCTGAATCAGGTCTCCCCGATTCAGAGACGTCACCCACAGACTGAAGCTCTCCGTCCTCAGGTTCTGCATATTGTGACGCAGTATCAGACATGGCTCTTACAGCATCTATGCACTCTGTATCTCGTCTAACCCCAGAGCTATCGCGCTTGCCTATCAATTCAGGCAATCTGGATAATACCTCTGACAGGGTATTATTCATGATTGCAGCCATGTCCTGCAAAGTAATTGCTATGGGCGTCCCTGATGTACTTGGCACCATATTAGCGTGCGTCCCTTGAGCGGGAGGCGAAGGGTCCGACACGTGGGGAGAGTTAGTCTGCATAACTTCCCCCTCGACAGACCCCTCTGGTGACAATTCTTTTATAGATAAAGACTGATCTTTACTGTTTAAGGTGAAATCATACATTTAGTACACATTCTCCTATGGGGCTCCACCATGGCTTTTAAACATAATGAACAAGTATCCTCTGTTTCAGACATGTTTGTACAGACTAGCAATGAGACTAGCAAGCTTGGAAAACACTTTAAAGCAAGTTAACAAGCAATATAAAAAACCTTACTGTGCCTTTAAGAGAAACAAATTTTGACAAAATTTGAAATAACAGTGAAAAAAGGCAGTTACACTAACAAAATTTTTACAGTGTATGTAACAAGTCAGCAGAGCATTGCACCCACTTGCAAATGGATGATTAACCCCTTAATAACAAAAACAGAATAATAAATGACAAAAACGTTTTTTTTTTTGTTTTTTTTTTAAACACAGTCACAACAACTGCCACAGTCTACTGTGGTTGTTACCCTCCTCAAACACGACTTTGAAGCCTTTTGAGCCCTTCAGAGATGTCCTGTATCATGCAGAGGGAAGCTGAATGTCTGTCAGTATTTTTAGCTGCACAGAAAAGCACTAAAAAAGGCCCCTCCCACTCATATTACAACAGTGGAAAGCCTCAGGAAACTGTTTCTAGGCAAAAATCGAGCCAGCTATGTGGAAAAAAACTAGGCCCCAATAAGTTTTGTCACCAAACATATATAAAAACGATTAACATGCCAGCAAACGTTTTATATTACACTTTTATAAGAGTATGTATCTCTGTTAATAAGCCTGATACCAGTCGCTATCACTGCATTTAAGGCTTAACTTACATTAATCCGGTATCAGCAGCATTTTTTCTAGCAAATTCCATCCCTAGAAATATGTTAACTGCACATACCTTATTGCAGGAAAACCTGCACTCCATTCCCCCTCTGAAGTTACCTCACTCCTCAGAATATGTGAGAACGGCAGTGGATCTTAGTTACTTCTGCTAAGATCATAGAAATCACAGGCAGATTCTTCTTCTAATGCTGCCTGAGATGAAACAGTACACTCCGGTACCATTTAAAAATAACAAACTTTTGATTGAAGTTAAAAAACTAACTATAATACACCACTCTCCTCTTACTACGTCCATCTTTGTTGAGAGTTGCAAGAGAATGACTGGATATGGCAGTGAGGGGAGGAGCTATATATCAGCTCTGCTGTGGGTGATCCTCTTGCAACTTCCTGTTGGGAAGGAGAATATCCCACAAGTAATGGATGATCCGTGGACTGGATACACTTAACAAGAGAAACACAGTTAAATAATACTTTAACAATCCTACGTTCCACATAGTCTGGTTTACACAGTTTCTTTTATTGCCCGTTTAATATTTGTCCCTAATTGTGTTAGGTAAACCTACACTCATTCACTTCTGAGAAGGTTACAATGAAGATATATTTTCATTATTTTTAATGATGTAACCATTTGCTGCTGGATATTAGGGACTCATTAGGTTATGGGAGGCACTTCCCATTTTGTGGGTGCGGTACATTTTTTAGGGGGTGGGTTTATGGGTGTGCCTGATTGATTTGTGGGTGTGCCTGATTGATTTAGGGACATATGGCTGTCTCAGAGGGAAAGATCTCCGAAATGTGGTCTTTCCCTCTCAAAAAGAAACAGTTGTGAGGTCTGGTACTAGGTGTAAAATTGTGCAAGGATGTCTGTCCAGAAAGAGTAGTTAAATAATGGAATAAACTTCCAGTAAAGGTGTAAGGACAAATTAAACAATGTCTGTGATATGCATAAGGCTGTACTAAAGATTAGATCAACACAAAAACTTAAACTCCTAAAACATTATGAGCTCTGATACACCCTATCAATATGGTTATCATCTAAAAACTTCATTGCAGTGTAGAATGTGCCTTTAAAAAAACATTTTTTTTTTTTATTTATTTAAAAAAAAAACATATCAAAAAGATAGTTCCCTAACTCTAAAACACACCAATGTGCTCATATGAATGGCAAGTTACTCTCTGATTGGCTAACTTCACTAACAAACAATTTAGAGCATATTGCAGAGACTGCGAAAGGTCCAAGACTAACACTGGACATATTCTTCATGCGGATCTCAGAGTTAAATACCATTTTTAAAGAGCAGTTTGTATTACACAGTGCGAATTACCTGTTATAATTCGCCAACCTTATATTCTGTCATGTCTCGTGCTCCTCCGCTTGCCCCCCCTCTTTTTTTTCTTTCTTTTTTTTTTTAGAAGTTTCTTCCTTCAAATAATCAAATACTTAGCCATATGGCTCGCTATTTTCATGTGCAGTAGTATTAAAGCGACTACACACATGCACTCCACTCTGCCCCCATAGATTTTTTTCTTCAATTCAGTGACATTTAGAGTGGTCCTACCTACTCTACACATCCCTGAAGTGAACATGAGAAAATCTAATAGGGTGGAGAGAATGTACAAAACAGACACAATCTAAAAATACTTTTATTATAAAAACCAGACATTTATAAAACATATGTATAGTGCTGATTACATTGGAATAATAATAGTGTGTATATACTTATAATTTAACATCACTTTAAAAACGTTCACGATTCACATAGAGCATGGAATTTTCTTTTCAGTTATCTAAGAACGAGTTTGAACTTAGCGTGTGTAGAGGCGTGAAAACCTGTTCATGAAGGTGCAATCTTGTATCTAATTTATGTGTCTCTTAGGAAAATACAAAATCAGCAAGGCAGGGGGGTTATGATTTACAGTTCAAAGAATGTTAAAAACCAGTATAAAAATAAATAAAAGTGTATTGCATAGAAACTATAAATCTGTGACTAGGCAATCTTCTGTACTTTTTCATAAACGTCAGTACTGTTTGTGACAATCATGACAGTGCGAGTGGAATTTACAATCAAATATTAAAAAATAAAACAAAATCATGCCATTTGTAGATGTCGGCCTAAAGTGAATTTTCTTAAAGGTCCTCTTAGTTGTGCATGATATCACATAGTCATCACATCTACATATGTATATGTCACATACATATGTAAAATGTGTGCCCAAATCCCTGAACACAGCCTCTCCAATAGGCATAAATGGAGCGTTAATGAATCAATACCACGTATGTTATCAAATCTCTATAATGTCTCCAGTGGCCATTTCAGGTTGTTTAAAAATAAAAAGTAGTGAGAAAGCACTGGGCTTAACTCCTATGCCTCTCTATAGGCTATCCTCTTCCTGGATAGTGAGTGGAATGAATGAAGGTAGGTTAATGTATAAAGGGAGGCGCTCAAAAGCTCTAGGGCTTAAAATCAGAGGAGAACACACTTAAGTTACAGATAATGAGATAGGTAAGGGGAAAAAAAAATATATGCAATATATTCCCCAAGAAAATGCTACGTGTGGTATATTCACAATTTATTAAAAAATATATAATATAAAAAAATAAGCATTCAAGAAAGTCATATGATCAGAATAAAAACTGAAAAATAAAACTTGTGTTGCAACACAGATATAGCTCCGTTACCAGCTCATCTTAAGCCGGTTACAGAATACAAAAATGACAAATCTCGTTATATATGTCAAGCTAAGTTTCTAGAGGAAAGTCTAAGCCTTTATGTGTGAAACCATAACTAGGGCCTCAGAGAAAAATATCAAGTGTCCAATAACGTATCCAGTAAGATGGAATTCAATTATGTTTGGATCGTAAAGTGAGATGAAAATCTTCTCTAGCAATCTTTAAATGGTATAAGTTGTTACAATGGGTCAGGTGTTTCCGGTATGGTGTTTCAATGCGTGTCAAAATGTATCAATAGTTGTGGCCGGCAGCTATCATACCATGACTGCTAAGAGATTGTCAGTGTGGTTGTGGATCCCTCATGAATAGTTTACCTTTTTCCTTGCGTGGCAGATATTTTTGTCTGCGTCAGTCTGAGTGGACGCCTGGGAACCTAGAGGTAAGAGTAAGGAAGACCTGCCGTGCAGGTAATCTTACCGTCCACAGGATCTCCCGCACTCTGGAAAGCTTGCACGCTTATAGTAGAGGCATCTTTTAGAGGACGTCACAATTTGACGAGTTTGGATTTTCAAAACTTGCGCAAGTTTTCCTGTTTGAAGTGGGTCTCCCCAAATAGCAAAAAGTCTTTTTCAAGTGCAGATAATCTTTTAGTGATGTCACCAAAGATGTTTTTCTTTGCTGCCGGTATACTGACAATTGCTTTCTTTGTTTACACAGCTGATCCACGCAATTTTCCCCATGTTTGGGCTTTTTCAAGATGCTGTGTAGTGGTAAACTTCCTTTTTAAATATGATCTCTCTTAATCTCATTGGGCCACCTCGGAACAGTTTAACCAATGGTATACAGGAGTCTTTCAGGTGATTCTAATTGGGTATCCAGCTAGGTTTCACATAGGGATACGTTATTTGAGGACATACTTGGGAATAATTTAGCATATATAAACATAATTCTGAAACAGATGGTGTTACTATTAGTAATGAAAATTGAATAAAGATACTATTTGCAATGTTATAGATACCTTGGTTCCATAAAATACATGAATATGACAGAGGCAGTTATAACTAATAACTGTGAGGCCATTCAAAACAAGTTAGTAAGGGAATATTTTGAAAGATTCAAATCAATATTTTAGGATGCACATAGTGCTGTTCGTAATAGTATTACAGGCTAGTAGATTGGTATTTCACGTTACATGTGCTGTCTAAGTTAGACCAGAGAAATGTTATGGACATAATTAAACCATATGATTTCAGAGTAAGAATAATTCCGCTTATGCAATAAGCCTTGAGGATTTATATTTTGTTATAAAATTACGATGTCACTAGACAATTGTAGAAAGTGGACACATAGATAAATAAATATTATATGTGTGTTAATTACAATATATGAAAATTAATAAAACTTTAATAAAGAATTAATAAAAATATACATGTAAAAAGTGATTGTGTTGTTTAGCATCATAATACAAGTAAGTAGTTTCTAGTATAGCTGTTCATAAAATTGTGCTACTACAACTTATAATTTAATAGGAGAATATGATGTTATATCATATGTAAGCAAGTGTTAAATATATTAGAGTGGTATTAGGAAAAAAGATGGGAATATATAGTGACTTGGTTATAATTTGGTTTGGTGATAGCGACTTCGTTATAAGTGAATCTTATCTCTCTATGACTGACAGGTAATTTCAAGATCCCAGGAAAGGAGATAAGTCAAGCTCTGAGTTTAGCCCATTGGGGTGTATTGTGTTAAAAAATTATAAATAAATTCTGCATCTTTTTAAAAAAAAAATATTTAGTTTGAAGCTCCCTCCTCTCCAATTTTGTCTTACTATGTGTAAGCCCCACAATTTTAGGTCTGTTAACTTATTTTTATGTACCTCTCTAAAGTGCTTTTAAAGTTGGGTATCCCCCCAATGTGACATTGCCTCTCTGTATACGTCCATAGATCACAACTTTGGCATAGAGGCAGTTGATCATTTTCTGTCCAATGACAATGAACTACCTAAGGACCAAAAAGATGTCCTACTACAAAGCATGTGCTTTATATTTGTCATGAGCGCTTCCGTTCATCGCCGTGTCGCCGCGGCTCCCGGAACTCCTCTGTGTCTCTGACGTCATGTTGCTTAGCAACATGACGCTTTCTCTCACACCCCTCTGATGACGGTTACGCTCCTGCCCTTTAAATCTCGGCGGGAGATCTGAATCTGGGCCCGTTTGTTTGTTTCCCTGGATTGTGAGTACCATATCAGTTTTATTCTTCTGTGTACCGACTTCTGCCTGCCTGACCAAGCCTCTTGCCTAATCCCTACTTGCTGATATTTGGACATTGACTTCTGCCTGCCTGACCTTGCCTGTAGCTATTACCCTTTTTGCTGACACTTGGATGCCGACTTCTGCTTGCCTGACCCTGTCTTTTGCCTATACCTTTTGCTGATATTTGGATGCCGACTTCTGCCTGCCTGACCTTGCTTTGGCCTTTACCTTTAAACCTATTCTTTGTTAAACAAGACCTGCTTAAAGGGACATTTTACTTTTACAAGCTGCAAAAGAGAACTTTGCCTTTCTGTTTGTTATACACCTGCTTAAAAGGGACATTTACTTTTACAAGCTGCAAAAGAGAACTTTGCCTTTCTGTTTGTTATACACCTGCTTAAAAGGGACATTTACTTTTACAAGCTGCAAAAGAGAACTTTGCCTTTCTGTTTGTTATAAACCTGCTTAAAGGGACATTATACTTTTACAAGCTGCAAAAGAGAACTTTGCCTTTCTGTTTGTTATACACCTGCTTAAAAGGGACATTTACTTTTACAAGCTGCAAAAGAGAACTTTGCCTTTCTGTTTGTTATAAACCTGCTTAAAGGGACATTATACTTTTACAAGCTGCAAAAGAGAACTTTTCCTTTGTTTTACAAGCCTGCTAAAGAGGACCTTTTTCAGAAGCTTCAAAGTAAGAGCATTTCCTTTTTGTTCTTTGTACTACTTAAAGGGACGTTTTATCCTTTGTGGCTTTCCTGCATTCTGGAACAATATTCATTTTTGTTATCTTCTAATCTGCTTCCTGAGTGGGTCACGTCCTGGATATTTCTCAGTGTGCTAGCGTGTGCTTTCAATTCACGCTAGCAGTTGGGTTACATCCCGGATTGATTCCAGAGCGGCTGACATTACAAACGGGCCATAAAAATGGACCCCACTGAATTATCTATGGCCGTGGCTCACCAGGGACAGCTCTTGGGTTCTCATGCCACTCACTTGCAGTCTCTGGACACTAAACTTGATCAAATTACTGCTCTATTACAAAATTTGGTTGCTACCGCACCTCCCAATCCTAATCCCAATCCAAATCCGATTGAGGCATTACCTCCTCCGATTCCTAACAATCAGTCTCAGGTACAACTAAGTCCCAGGATTCCTCTTCCGGATAAATATGATGGGAATCCTGAAGAATGTAGAGGCTTTTTGAATCAATGCCGTCTTCATTTCCGAAATAGCCCTACTCTCTTTGCTACTGCCTCTTCTAGAATCACGTTTCTTATTTCCTTAATGAAAGGAAAAGCCTTGGCTTGGGTGTCACCTTTGCTAGAAAAGAATGATCCTATACTGTTGGATGTTGATACATTTCTATCTACATTCTCAAACGTATTCGATAAACCTGGAAGGTCATCCGCTGCTGAAGCAACTCTCCTGGATTTACGTCAAGGAAATCAACCAGTCTCTCAATATGCAATTGAGTTCCGCACCCTTGCCTCTGAAACCACTTGGAATCAGGGAGCACTCAGAGCCGCTTTCCGTAAAGGACTTTCTGAGCGTCTCAAGGATGAATTGGTGTATCGTGAACTTCCAGAGTCCTTAGAAGCCTTAATAAATCTCTGTATCTGTCTCGACGCCAGGTTTCGTGAACGCCAACAAGAAAAGGATAGAACACAGAGGACTGCCACTCGAACTCCTTTTCGTTTAGCTCCTCGTTTTTCTAGTCCAGTCACTCCAGCCTCTCCTACTACTGATCAGGCTGAACCCATGGAAGTAGGAAGTATAAAATTAACTGAGACTGAACGCTTAAGAAGACGGACTCTTGGCTTATGTCTGTACTGTGGCCTTAAAGGACATTTATTAAGGGATTGTCCTACTAGGCCAGTAAAAGCCAGGGCTTAACTCTAGTCCAGGGAACTGAGTTAAGCCAAAATAGTGGTCATTCCCTATACAAGAAACTCTTTGTTCCAGTAACTCTTCTAATTGGACAAAAGAAGATCTATACCCAAGCCCTAATTGATTCTGGTGCTGGAGGTGTGTTCATTGACTCTACATTTGTTTCTACTCATTCTATACCCTTACTAAAGAAGGAGTATTCCATTTCAGTCTCTACGGTCAGTGGAGATCCTTTGGGTTCTGGATACATTCAGTTTTCTACTCAACCCTTAATCCTCACCGTAGGAATACTTCATTCTGAGACAATTTGTTTCGATGTCATTCCCACTCCGCAATTTCCCATTATCTTGGGATTACCCTGGCTCCAGATTCACAATCCCATTTTTTCTTGGACTTTCGGTGAACTCACTTCCTGGGGATCTACATGCCAGACTAAATGTCTTCAAGAGATTACTAAGTTACCACTCACTATTGCTCTCACAGTTGAAACTCCGGAATCCTTACCTATGCATTACCATGACTTTGTGGATGTCTTCTCCAAAAAAGAAGCGGAACGTCTTCCTCCTCATCGCCCTTTTGATTGTCCCATTGACCTCCTTCCTGGGGCTGCCTATCCTCGAGGCAAAACATATCCACTTTCTAAACCAGAAAACATGGCTCTGGAAGAATATATAAAAGACAATCTGGCTAGAGGATTTATTCGACCCTCCTCTTCCCCTGTAGGGGCTGGTTTCTTTTTTGTGGGAAAAAAGGATGGCGGATTAAGACCCTGTATTGATTATCGTGGATTGAATCAGATTACCATCAAGAACAGTTATCCTCTGCCCCTTATTCCTGAACTTTTTACTTATCTTCAGGGAGCCACCATTTTCACCAAACTCGACCTACGTGGTGCATACAACTTGATCCGTATACGCAAAGGAGATGAGTGGAAGACTGCCTTTAACACTCGATTTGGGCATTATGAATATTTGGTCATGCCCTTTGGGCTATGCAATGCTCCGGCGGTTTTCCAGCATTTTGTAAATGAGATCTTTCGTGATTTTTTGAATATTTTTGTTATCATATACCTGGACGACATCTTAATTTTTTCTCAGAACCACCAAGATCATGTGCACCACGTCAAGAAAGTACTTCAACGTCTAAGAGAATTCCATCTGTTTGCTAAACTGGAGAAATGTTCTTTCCATCAAAAAATCATACCCTTTCTGGGTTATGTAATATCGGCATCTGGATTCGAAATGGACCCTACTAAACTTTCTGCCATTTTGGATTGGCCTAGACCTGATTCTTTGAAGGCTTTACAACGTTTCCTAGGCTTCGCCAATTATTACAGAAAGTTCATCAAGAATTTTGCTACTATTACTTCTCCTCTTACTTCTCTCACAAGAAAAGGACAAAACTGTAAAGTATGGCCGTCTGAGGCTATAGAAGCTTTTGAATCTCTCAAAGAAGCTTTTTCCTCAGCTCCTATCCTTCGTCATCCAAATCCTGAGTTTCAATTTATTCTGGAGGTGGATGCTTCCTCTGTTGCTGCTGGAGCGGTTCTGTCTCAACGAATACCAGAGACTGGAAGGATTCATCCTGTTGCTTTTTTCTCTAAAAAATTCACTCCTTCCGAATTTAACTATGACGTAGGGAATAAAGAGTTGCTTGCCATCAAGATGGCATTGGATGAATGGAGACATTGGCTGGAAGGTACTTCTTTGCCATTTACTATACTTACTGATCATAAGAACCTTCTGTATCTCCAAACAGCCAAACGACTAAATTCCAGGCAAGCACGCTGGTCCTTATTCTTCTCTCGGTTTCACTATAATTTGTCTTACATACCTGGTTCAAAAAATATTAAAGCAGACGCACTTTCCAGACAATTTCAAGATACCCCAGTTCCTGAGTCTGGTACCATTCTCCAACCTCATGAAGTCATTGCCCAGTTAACAACTTCTTGGTTACAAGAATTACAGTCCGCTCAAGAGCGTCTTCCTTTGTCCTGTAAACCTCCCAATGGTTTACTCTTTGTTCCTGAACGCCTTCGTTCCAAGATTTTATTTTGGGCTCATGATAGTCCCCTTTCTGGACATCCTGGCATCAGTATTACCACTCGAAACCTCAAACAACATGTCTGGTGGCCTACACTCTCTCAAGATGTGAAGGATTACGTCTCAGTATGCACACAATGTGCCATGAACAAAACTCCACGCCAACTTCCTTCAGGATTACTCCAACCATTGCCTATACCTCACCAGCCTTGGACTCATGTATCCATGGACTTTATTACCGATCTTCCCTTGTCCACTGGGAACAATACTATCTGGGTGGTGGTCGACAGGTTCACTAAGACGGCTCATTTTGTACCCTTGCCAGGATTACCATCTGCCAAAAGACTCTCTGAACTTTTTATTCTACATATTGTAAGAATCCATGGATTTCCTCTTGATATTGTTTCAGATAGAGGGGTACAATTCGTTTCTCGATTTTGGAGGTCACTTTGTAAACATTTTGGTACTACTATATCTCTCTCTACTTCTCACCACCCACAATCGAATGGTCAGACTGAAAGAGTAAACCAGTGTCTTGAAACATATCTTAGACATTATGTGGATCATTATCATTCTAACTGGACTTCTTACCTTCCTTTGGCTGAATTGGCCCATAATGCCCGGTACAATTCCTCCCTTCAGACTTCTCCTTTTCATGCAGCTTACGGATATCAGCCTAGGACGTTCCCTTTGCATACTTCCTCCACAGTGAATCCTGCTTCTGATCTTACAGCCCGAAGATTAACTCGACATTGGCAGAAGATACATCGTATTCTTTCTGTAACTTCTAGACGTTACAAGTTCTTTTCGGATCTTCGACGGAAAAAGGCTCCCAAATATCGCCCTGGTGATAAAGTTTGGATTTCCTCTCGATTTCTTCGCCTGAAACAACCTTCTAACAAATTGGGACCACGATATGTGGGTCCTTTCCGAATAATGGGTCAGGTATGTTCCACTGCTTATCGGGTAGCTTTACCCAAGTCTCTCAAAGTCCATCCGGTATTCCATGTTTCTCTTTTAAAACCTGTGATGATTAACAGGTATTCTAAGCCTTTTTCTAAACCTCCACCGTTATTGGTGCATGGACATCCTGAGTTTGAGATCAGCCATATTCTAGATTCCAAATTGCGGGGCAAGAAATTGTATTATCTCATTCATTGGAAGGGTTATCCAGTCACGGAACGTTCTTGGGAACCTGCTCATCAAGTAAATGCTCCAATATTGGTCAAGACCTTCCACAAGACTCATCCTGATAGACCTGGTCCTGTCCCCCGGAGGGGCCCTTGAGGAGGGGGTGCTGTCATGAGCGCTTCCGTTCATCGCCGTGTCGCCGCGGCTCCCGGAACTCCTCTGTGTCTCTGACGTCATGTTGCTTAGCAACATGACGCTTTCTCTCACACCCCTCTGATGACGGTTACGCTCCTGCCCTTTAAATCTCGGCGGGAGATCTGAATCTGGGCCCGTTTGTTTGTTTCCCTGGATTGTGAGTACCATATCAGTTTTATTCTTCTGTGTACCGACTTCTGCCTGCCTGACCAAGCCTCTTGCCTAATCCCTACTTGCTGATATTTGGACATTGACTTCTGCCTGCCTGACCTTGCCTGTAGCTATTACCCTTTTTGCTGACACTTGGATGCCGACTTCTGCTTGCCTGACCCTGTCTTTTGCCTATACCTTTTGCTGATATTTGGATGCCGACTTCTGCCTGCCTGACCTTGCTTTGGCCTTTACCTTTAAACCTATTCTTTGTTAAACAAGACCTGCTTAAAGGGACATTTTACTTTTACAAGCTGCAAAAGAGAACTTTGCCTTTCTGTTTGTTATACACCTGCTTAAAAGGGACATTTACTTTTACAAGCTGCAAAAGAGAACTTTGCCTTTCTGTTTGTTATACACCTGCTTAAAAGGGACATTTACTTTTACAAGCTGCAAAAGAGAACTTTGCCTTTCTGTTTGTTATAAACCTGCTTAAAGGGACATTATACTTTTACAAGCTGCAAAAGAGAACTTTGCCTTTCTGTTTGTTATACACCTGCTTAAAAGGGACATTTACTTTTACAAGCTGCAAAAGAGAACTTTGCCTTTCTGTTTGTTATAAACCTGCTTAAAGGGACATTATACTTTTACAAGCTGCAAAAGAGAACTTTTCCTTTGTTTTACAAGCCTGCTAAAGAGGACCTTTTTCAGAAGCTTCAAAGTAAGAGCATTTCCTTTTTGTTCTTTGTACTACTTAAAGGGACGTTTTATCCTTTGTGGCTTTCCTGCATTCTGGAACAATATTCATTTTTGTTATCTTCTAATCTGCTTCCTGAGTGGGTCACGTCCTGGATATTTCTCAGTGTGCTAGCGTGTGCTTTCAATTCACGCTAGCAGTTGGGTTACATCCCGGATTGATTCCAGAGCGGCTGACAATATTAGAGCATAACTATTTTTCTTTCAATGGTAAATACTACCTCCAAATTGAAGGGACGGCGATGGGCACAAGGTTCGCACCGAGCTATGCCAATCTATTCATGGGTGACAGGGAGGCAAGATTCCTAGACCACTCCATGCAAACCTTTAAGAGGTACATAGACAATATCATCATTTGGAGAGGTGAAGTGGAATCCCTAATTAAATATAGTTGTTAAAGTATTACCTTTTTGGATCTAGATATTAAGGTTGAATCTAACAGCTTTGAAACTAAAACCCATTTCAAGGCTGTGGATTCAAATATTTTTATACTAGAGATAGATATAATATGACGTGCCCTTTATTAATGATTATAGCTAGGACCATGGAGTGATTAAAATAAAATACTGAAGAAACATTGGCACTTAATAAAAAGTGACCCCATTCTAGGAGATAAAATCCAACTGTACCCAAGAATGATATTCAGAAAAGCAAAATATTTTAAGACAATTTTGGCACCTAGTGAATTCAAAGCCAAACACAAAAAGAAATTAGAGAAGGACCTTATGGGTCACAAAATAGAATGATTCTTTCCCTGTCACCTATGTCGAGTGTGTCGCTATAGCTCAAAGTGCAAGACCATAAAAATTCCTGGGAAAACTGAGGAATTCAAAATCGAAGATACTATTAGGTGTACAAATAAAGGAATCGTTTATATGTTACAGTGCTCATGTAATTATGTATACATCGAGAAACGACCAGGATGTTTAGAGACAGAATCAGAGAGCATCTCTGTAATATAGAAAAGGGTAATCCGGATACCTAACTTTATAAGCACTTTAGAGAGGTACATAACAATAAGTTATCAGACCAAAATTTTGAGGCTTATACAAAGTAAGACGAAATTGGAGAGGAGGGAGCTTCGAACAAAATATTTAAAAAAAAAAGCAGAATTTATTTATAACTGACACGATATACCCCAATGGGCTAAACTCAGAGCTTGACTTATCTCCTTTCCTGGGATCTTAAAATTACCTGTCAGTTATAAGGTACATAGAGAGATCGATAAGATCCACTTATAACTAAATCACCAAACCAAAATTATAACCAAGCCACTATATATTCCCATCTTTTTTCCTAATAAAACTCTAAGATATGTAACACTTGCCTACCATAGAAGTTGTAGTAGCACAATTTTATAAACACATATACTGGAAATTACTTACTTGTATGTATTATGATGCTAAACAACAATCACTTTTTACATGTATATTTTTTATTAATTCTTTATTAATTTTTTTTAGTAATATTGTATATAATTTTGTATATAATTATTTGTATGAATTATTATATTACACTTTTTTGAAATCCCAAACATTAAGTATCATATATTGTAATTAACACACATATTATTTATCTATGTATCCACTTTCTACAATTGTCTAGTGACAGCATAATTTATAACAAAATTTAAATCCTCAAGGCTTATTGCATAAGTGGAATTATTCTTACACTGAAAATCATATGGTTTAATAATTATGTCAATAACATTTCGCTGGTCTGACAGACAGCACATGTAACGTGAAACACTAATCTACTAGCCTGTAATACTATTATGAACAGCACTATGTGCATCCTAAAATATTGATTTTAACACTTTGAGTGCCAACGACGGCTCTGTGCTGTCCCAAATTGTCCCAGTCAGGTGCTGACGATGGCTCAGAGCCAAGAACATGCATTTGAAGGATTTTAGACACCAAGCATTACGCTTTGGTTTAAATGGATAAGGATATATGTTCAATGAGCTCATGCTGTTCCTCCCACAACTTTCCTACCTTATGAAATTTCCCAATGTCACAAAGGGAAACTGAGGACCAGCTACCCCTGTCAACCGTAGCCCACATCACACCCCAGCCCCAACTACATTACGTACTAGCCCCCATCACCCTGGACAGCCCTTACTCAGCAACCAGATCTCCCTGACTGGGAAACGTCACCTCTCAGCCAAATAGCGTTCTGCCTTAGCAGCTCAGTGCGGTGAACGCTGCAAACAAATAAAAGGAGCTTTCAGCATGAAGTGCTGTCCCAATGGTAAATCCTAGCGTTTCACAAACGCTAGGATTTACCATTACTTTAACTGGCTTTTTCCCATTTAAAATCCTGAGATACAGGTGTTATTCATGCAACTAAATTAAGGTTATGCTAAATGCAGGTTAACCATTTCTATTGTCTTGCTATAGATGAACATAACAGGTTTAACCCTTTTAAGGACACCGCTTCAGTTTGCTCAATTGTTCATAATTCCGTCATTGGTCCTTAATGGGTTAAATTGTCCAAACTCCATCCTCCACTTGCCTTTTTGGCGAACCAATCTAGGCTTGAGTTTGCAGCTGACAAGGACTAGCCATGGCCATTTTGTTAGTATAAAGTGCATTATTTGCAAGTTTCTTATCTGCTAAATCCAATTAGGGAAATATATGTAGCATGGTTCGCCTTGTGAAGTCTGCAGTGAGCCTTTTCAGTTCAGAGTATTAAAAAAAACACAATTTTCAAAGCTAAGCTGGGGGTTTTTTGTTTGTTTTTTCTGTTTTTTTTTTTTTTTTTTTAACCCCTTGAGTGCCAACGACGGCTCTGAGCCGTGGCAGAGTGCCCCACTCAGGTGCTAGCCGTTGCTAGCAGTATTCCACCTTGAGCGAGATCTGGGGGCTCCCACCCGCTCCTACCCTGGCGATCAGAATTGCGAGGAGAATTGATGACGTTACCGCGCAACTAAGCAGCTACAGACCCCCAAGACCTAACCTTTCCAACTGTGTAAGTCTTGGAGATCTGAAAGAAAGAATTTATATATATATATATATAAATAAAAAAATTCTTTCTTATATATATATAAATTCTTTCTTTCAGATCTCCAAGACTTACACAGTTGGAAAGGTTAGGTCTTGGGGGTCTGTAGCTGCTTAGATTCCTAAGATACAGGCTTCTAAGCAGCATGCCCCTTTTCCCTATACTTGTTATTTTTCAATAAAGTTGCGCGGTAACGTCATCAATTCTCCTCGCAAAACGTGAAGCCCCGGCTAAAAAAAAACCTTAAATCAGCTTAGCAGCCAGGAGGGAAAGTGCTTAGCACTCAAAGGGTTAATAAAAAAAAAAACCAGTGGATTTCTTACTTATAAACAAAAGGCCTCATTTTATTAACAGACCATCCTTCAAGTTCAGATTCCAGTCCAAGACTCCTACAGCGTTTCTTCTATTTTGCTGCTACTCCTCCCTGCATTCTGCAGTGCAAGTGCCCCCATGGTGACAAACCCTGAGGAGGAATGACATTAAAAGCAACTTAACTGCTTAAATTACAAAACCTACTCAGGCCACTGCTCTAGGCAGTATTATTAACTTATAGGCTGAAACATATATATATTTTCTGTCTCTCTATTATATATAAATTCAAGATGATTGTGATTTTCTGAGGATGAAACATCACAATAAAATGATATTATACTGTTTTTATACTATATCCACTGTGAAGCGCACTCTCTCTTTAACCCCTTGAGTGCTAACGTAGGCTCTGGGCCGTGGCAGAGTTTCCCACTCAGGTGCTAACGATGGCTCAGAGCCGTCGCTAAAACTCTCCCATCTTGAGGGAGATCTGGGGGCTCCCACCCCAGCGATCGGGCCTGTATATTGATAGGCATCGCCGGGGATTCACGTTTTGTGCGGTGACGTCATGCGCAACTTTATTGAAAAATGACAATGACAAGTATAGGGAAAGGGGGTATGCTGCTTAGAAGCCTGTATCTCAGGCATCTCGACAGCTACAGACCCCCAAGACCAACCATTGGAAAGATAAATCGCCTAACCTTTCCAATGTTGGGGATCTGAAAAATAATAAAAGAAAAAAAAAAAATCAGCTTAGCACCCAGGTGGGAAAGTACTTAGCACTCAAAGGGTTAAAGATCTTCACCCAGGGTGCCTGTAAGTTTGAATACATCCATAGACAGAGAGCAATAGGCTGGCACTCAATGGTCTTTTCCAAAAGCAGTGTTTTGTGTGATTATTTGCATAAATGAACATAAATGTATGCAATGATAATTTGTGCAATAAAAATTAAAAAAAATGTAATACTGGTAATTTTAGCCGGGTGGTGCAACTGCTAAAAATATCCTGGGGAGAACACAGAGATATAGAGAGAGATTTATTTCTGTTATTTATTCTTTTATATGTTTAACATTGAGCAGACTAGTAACTTTTCCCCCTTACATGTAAACCTGCAATGACTAAATTATACACAATGGGGTAAATTTAATAAAGCCCGAAGTTTCAGGATCGCCTGAAACGTAAGTTAAGAAGCAGCGGTCGGGATTCTCCTTAACTTCGCCGCCACTTTTTTAGGTGGTGGACTGCAATCATCCCAATCCGATTGTGATGATTGACACCTCCTGCTAGCGGCCGATTGGCCGTGACTATGCAGGGGGTGGCATTGCACAAGCATTTCACAAGAAATGCTTGTGCAATGTTAAAGGGACACTGAACCCAAATCTTTTCTTTCATGATTCAGATAGAGCATGTAATTTTAAGCAACTTTCTAATTTACTCCAATTATCAATTTTTCTTCATTCTCTTGCTATCTTTAATTGAAAAGCAAGAATGTAAGTATAGAAGCCGGCCCATTTTTGGTTCACAACCTGGGTTGTGCTTGCTGATTGGTGACTAAATGCACCCATCAATAAACAAGTGCTGTCCAGCATACTAAACCACAAATTGGTTGGCTCCTTAGCTTAGATGCCTTCTTTTTCAAATAAAGATTGCAAGAGAATGACGAAAAATTGATAATAGGAGTAAATTAGAAAGTTGCTTAAAATTACATGCTCTATCTGAATCATGAAACAAAAAATTTGGGTTTATTATCCCTTTAAATGCCGACAGCATATGCATATTTTGTATTTTTGTATTATTTGTATTATACATACACATATATAAAATTTACAAAAATAAAAAAATTCACCCACACACCTTTCTGGTTAAACTTTTAACAGCCTTGTTCATCAATAACTTTAAAGCCAGCAATTGTGAAATAAAACATTCTGGTGTGTGTGCATAGGCTACAGATTAATTCCTAGGTCTGAAATATTCCATCATAGTAAAACATTGTTGGAAACAGATAAATATTAACCTGATGGCAGCTAACAAAAAACACATATGGGTATGGTGATAGAGTAGGGTTGACACCGTTTATGAAAAAAAATCTATATAAATGAATAAATCCTTGATAAAGAGCATAAACCAATTGTATCCAAAAAATATAGAACTAGGAGGAAAGATTTTAAGAGGATTGCCACATACTCAAAAACAGTTCACCATAAAAAGGACCTTTATTTCTATACAGATTCTTTATCTACATTGACATATTAAATATTAAAAATAGCTGTGTAACTAAAATACAGGTTGGATGACAACCTTATATAATAGGGTTATATAGACGGATTTATCATTCTAGCGCTCAAGTACCCCAACCAGACTGAAAAACGATTTCAATACTGAAAAGGAGGGAAATAAATCAGTCAAAGCAAATACATATTTTAAAATCTGCCCAGTTTATAGTAGACTGGGATCAAGTGGGTTAATGATATATAATTAAAGGGACACTAAACCCACATTTTTTTCTCTCATGATTCAGATAGAGAATACCATTTTAAACAACTTTCTAATTTTCTTCTATTATTGAATTTGCTTCATTCGCTTGATATTATTTTCTGAAAAGCATATCTAGATAGGCTCAGTAGCTACTGATTGGTGACTGCACATAGATGCCTCATGCGATTGGCTCACTCATGTGCATTGCTATATCTTTAACAAAGGCTATCTAAAGAATGAAGCAAATTAGATAATAGCAGTAATTCTGAATGTTGTTTAAAATTGTATTCTCCGTCTGAATAATGAAAGAAATGTTTTGGGTTTAATGTCCCTTTAAAAGGTTTAAAAAAAACCCCACCCATTTCTCATTTTAGCTACTGTTTGTATCTCCCCCTCATCTATAGTTTTGCAAGAAGGCTTCCCTTAGAATGTAAGCCTATGAGCCCAGCAGTTTGCAGATAGTTATCCTGTATACCATGTTTACAGCGCTGCGGAATCTGTTGGCGCTCTACAAATACCTAATAATAATAATAATAATAATAATAATAATATACACTGTAAAAATACTGCTGCCATTGGGTTTTCAAAAGGCATTCTTGCAAAACTGCTGCCATGTAGTACTCTTGCACGTGCACGCTACCTACCTAGGTATTCTCTTCAGTAAAGTATGCCATGAGAATAATCAAAATTTGATTATGGAAGTAAATTTAAAAGCTGTTTAAAATTACACGCTTTATCTCACTGGTATTCAAACCTGTCCTGCGGCCTCCCTAACAGGCCAGATTTTGAGGATATCTGAACTGGAGCACAGGTGAAATAATCGGCTGATTAGTAAGCATGGTTATTTTACCTGCTCTCGTTCAAGGTAATCCTGAAATTCTGTCCTGTTGGGGAGGACAGGTTTGCTCTGTCTTAACAGCGAAAGAAAAATGTGGGGTTTGCTTGCATCATGAATGTGCTCACTTCCACATTTAATATTCCTTTGATTTTTCACTGTGTCATTTTGTGACTGTTTATAACATTTTTTTATGTACTTTATGACAGGCTTTGGAATGGAGCTCAAATTAAATATTAGTGTTGGCTTTATCCCAGACCAAAATATTGTAAGGACTTTCAACTTGACCTGCTGAATTCTACCTCAGCTTTTACTTTGTTTTACCTCTACTTTTCTAGCTGAATTGTGCTTTACCAATTTGGGCTGATTGATGGTTGCTGTAACTTTAGCTTGTTTAGACTTGCCCTCCTCTTTTGTAGCTTGTAGACAGACTTGTTGGTTTTAAAGGGACATGAAACCCCAAAATTATCCTTCATGATTCAGATACAACATACCATTTTATACAACTTTTCAAAGTACTTTTATTATATAATTTGCTTATTATCCTTTGTATCCTTTGCTGAAAATCATAACTAAGTAGTCTCAACATCTGGAAGCTAGCTGCACATATATGCCTCTTTTTATTGGCTTACCCATGTGATCAGCTAGCCCCCAGCAGTGCATTGATGCTCCTTCAACAAAATGATTCTAAGAGAATGAAGCAAAATTGATAATAGAACAAACTGTGCTCTATCTGAATCATGAAAGAAAATTTTTGTGTTTCATGTCCCTTTAGATATGGCTTTCTGCTGACAACATTGTAATTCAGATATTATTTTACTATACTAAGCCTTACAACTGAGACACATCCCAGGTGTTTTCCAGATATTCTGATCAGTTAATATATACTTCCAACCTTAGCCTCTGGGTCCTCTCTATCATTTACCACAACACAGTGAGTGTGATACAGACTCCCCCCCCCCCCCCCATATGTTCTGGGCACAGTTAGCAGCCATTTTTGATAATAAGCTACATACTGTACAGCACTCAGAGGAAACACAGCAGAAGATAGATAGCAGTTTTCCCCGTTGTGAAGAATGAACTGCTGCACAAGCATTTACAACCAATGCCAGTAAGGTGCCCTTCATTAGTAAACCAAATTTGGGATTTATGAGTTTTCAGCCACAAACTACACTAATAAATAGGAATGCCAAATGTCCACAAAAATACTGGATGACCAATATGTGACCACAAAAAAAAAAAAGTTGGTAGGTGGGTCTCTCTTAGAAACTCTGTCTTTGGCAGTGACACACACACATACATTATAATTTTTATATATATATATATATATATATATATATATATATATATATATATATATATATATATATATATATATATATATATATATATATATATATATATATATATATATATATATATATATATATATATACATACATACACATACATATACATATATATACATACATATACACATATATACATACATATACACACACATAATCATTTGTCGGACAGTCATGATCAGCCGCCTCAGAGAAGGTGTACAAGTTAAGGAGCAGCTGCTTCTTAACTCCCGTTTCCGGCGAGCCTGAAGGCTCGGGCGGAAACAGGGGTATATGGCCCCATTCGGGCCGTGATAAATTGGCCCCTCTGAATCCAGTAGCATATATGGCAGTGTTCTCCCCTGTGCCTATTTAGCGGGCGCACCACCCAGCTGATTTTACTAACCAACCGGCTAAAAACATAATTTGTGCTTACCTGATAAATTTATTTCTCTTGTAGTGTATTCAGTCCACGGGTCATCATTACTTATGGAAATATATTCCCTTCCCAACAGGAAGTTGCAAGAGGATCACCCAAGCAGAGCTGCTATATAGCTCCTCCTCTCACATGTCATATTCAGTCATTCGACCGAAACTAGACGAGAAAGGAGAAACTATAGGGTGCAGTGGTGACTGGAGTATTAATTAAAATTTAGAACTGCCTTAAAAAGACAGGGCGGGACGTGGACTGAATACACTACAAGAGAAATAAATTTATCAGGTAAGCATAAATTATGTTTTCTCTTGTTAAGTGTATTCAGTCCACGGGTCATCATTACTTATGGGATACCAATACCAAAGCTAAAGTACACGGATGATGGGAGGGACAAGGCAGGAACTTAAACGGAAGGAACCACTGCCTGTAGAACCTTTCTCCCAAAAACAGCCTCCGAAGAAGCAAAAGTGTCAAATTTGTAACATTTTGAAAAGATGTGAAGCGAAGACCAAGTCGCCGCCTTGCAAATCTGTTCAACAGAGGCCTCATTCTTAAAGGCCCAGGTGGAAGCCACAGCTCTAGTGAAATGAGCTGTAATTCTTTCAGGGGGCTGCTGTCCAGCAGTCTCATAGGCTAAACGTATTACGCTACGAAGCCAAAAGGAGAGAGAGGTTGCCGAAGCTTTTTGACCTCTCCTCTGTCCAGAGTAAACGACAAACAGGGAAGAAGTTTGACGAAAATCTTTAGTTGCCTGTAAATAGAATTTCAGGGCACGGACTACATCCAGATTATGCAAAAGTCGTTCCTTCTTTGAAGATGGATTAGGACATAAGGAAGGAACAACAATCTCCTGATTGATATTCCTGTTAGAAACTACCTTAGGTAAAAACCCAGGTTTAGTACGTAGAACTACCTTGTCTGAATGGAAAATCAGGTAAGGAGAATCACAATGTAAGGCAGATAACTCAGACTCTTCGAGCCGAGGAAATAGCCATCAAAAACAGAACTTTCCAAGATAAAAGTTTAATATCAATGGAATGAAGGGGTTCAAACGGAACTCCTTGAAGAACTTTAAGAACCAAGTTTAAGCTCCATGGAGGAGCAACGGTTTTAAAACACAGGCTTAATCCTAGCCAAAGCCTGACAAAAAGCCTGGACGTCTGGAACTTCTGCCAGACGCTTGTGCAAAAGAAAAGACAGAGCAGAAATCTGTCCCTTTAACGAACTAGCTGATAAGCCCTTTTCCAAACCCTCTTGGAGAAAGGACAATATCCTAGGAATCCTAACCTTACTCCATGAGTAACTCTTGGATTCGCACCAATACAGGTATTTACGCCATATCTTATGGTAGATTTTCCTGGTAACAGGCTTTCATGCCTGTATTAAGGTATCAATAACTGACTCGGAGAAGCCACGCTTTGATAGGATCAAGCGTTCAATCTCCATGCAGTCAGTCTCAGAAAAATTAGATTTGGATGATTGAAAGGACCTTGTATTAGAAGGTCTTGCCTCAGAGGTAGAGTCCATGGTGGACAGGACAACATGTCCACTAGGTCTGCATACCAGGTCCTGCGTGGCCACGCAGGCGCTATCAGAATCACTGATGCTCTCTCCTGTTTGATCTTGGCAATCAGTCGAGGGAGCAGAGGAAACGGTGGAAACACATAAGCCAGGTTGAAGAACCAAGGAGCTGTTAGAGCATCTATCAGCGTCGCTCCCGGGTCCCTGGACCTGGATCCGTAACGAGGAAGCTTGGCGTTCTGGCTTGATACCATGAGATCCAGTTCTGGTTTGCCCCAACGATGGACCAGTTGAGCAAACACCTCCGGATGGAGTTCCCACTCTCCCGGATGAAAAGTCTGACGACTTAGAAAATCCGCCTCCCAGTTCTCCACGCCTGGGATGTGGATCGCTGACAAGTGGCAAGAGTGAGACTCTGCCCAGCGAATTATCTTTGAGACTTCTAACATCGCTAGGGAACTCCTGGTTCCCCCTTGATGGTCGATGTAAGCCACAGTCGTGATGTTGTCCGACTGAAATCTGATGAACCTCAGTGTTGCTAACTGAGGCCAAGCTAGAAGAGCATTGAATATTGCTCTTAACTCCAGAATATTTATTGGGAGGAGTTTCTCCTCCTGAGTCCACGATCCCTGAGCCTTCAGGGAGTTCCAGACTGCGCCCCAGCCTAGAAGGCTGCCATCTGTTGTTACAATTGTCCAATCTGGCCTGCGAAAGGTCATACCCTTGGACAGATGGAGAGAAAGCCACCAGAGAAGAGAATCTCTGGTCTCTTGATCCAGATTTAGTAGAGGGGACAAATCTGAGTAATCCCCATTCCACTGGCCTAGCATGCACAATTGCAGCGGTCTGAGATGCAGGCGCGCAAATGGCACTATGTCCATTGCCGCTACCATTAATTCCATGCACTGAGCCACTGACGGGCGTGGAATGGAATGAAGGACACGGCAAGCATTTAGAAGTTTTGATAACCTGGCCTCCGTCAGGTAAATTTTCATTTCTACAGAATCTATCAGAGTCCCTAGGAAGGAGACTCTTGTGAGAGGTGATAGAGAACTCTTTTCCAGGTTCACCTTCCACCCATGCGACCTCAGAAAAGCCAGAACTATCTCTGTATGAGACTTGGCAATTTGAAAGCTTGACGCCTGTATCAGGATGTCGTCTAGATACGGAGCTACCGCTATACCTCGCGGTCTTAGAACCGCCAGAAGTGAGCCCAGAACCTTTGTAAAGATTCTCGGGGCCGTGGCCAACCCGAAGGGGAGAGCTACAAATTGGTAATGCCTGTCTAGAAAGGCAAATCTTAGGAACCGATGATGATCTTTGTGAATCGGTATGTGAAGGTAGGCATCCTTTATGTCCACTGTGGTCATGTACTGACCCTCTTGGATCATGGGTAGGATGGTCCGAATAGTTTCCATTTTGAATGATGGAACTCTGAGGAATTTGTTTAAGATCTTTAGGTCCAAAATTGGTCTGAAGGTACCCTCTTTCTTGGGAACCACAAACAGATTTGAATAAAATCCCTGTCCTTGTTCCGTCCGCGGAACTGGGTGGATCCCCCCCATTACTAGGAGGTCTTGTACGCAGCGTAGGAATGCCTCTTTCTTTATCTGTTTTTTTGATAACCTTGAAAGATGAAATCTCCCTTGAGGAGGAGAAGCCTTGAAATCCAGAAGATATCCCTGAGATATGATCTCCAACGCCCAGGGATCCTGGACATCTCTTGCCCACGCCTGGGCGAAGAGAGAAAGTCTGCCCCCCACTAGATCCGTTTCCGGATAGGGGGCCAACCCTTCATGCTGTCTTAGAGGCAGTAGCAGGTTTTCTGGCCTGCTTGACCTTGTTCCAGGACTGGTTAGTTTTCCAGGCCTGTCTGTAACGAGCAACGGTTCCTTTCTGTTTTGGGGCGGAGGAAGTTGACGTTGCTCCTGCCTTGAAGTTTCGAAAAGCACGAAAATTAGACTGTTTGGCCTTTGATTTGGCCTTGTCCTGAGGCAGAGTATGACCCTTACCTCCAGTAATGTCAGCGATAATTTCTTTCAAGCCGGGCCCGAATAAGGTCTGCCCCTTGAAAGGGATATTAAGCAATTTAGATTTAGAAGTCACATCAGCTGACCAGGATTTAAGCCATAACGCTCTGCGCGCCTGGATGGCAAATCCGGAGTTCTTAGCCGTAAGTTTAGTTAAGTGTACAATGGCATCAGAAACAAACGCATTAGCTATCTTAAGTGCTTTAAGCTTGTCCATAATTTCATCCAATGGAGTGAATGGCCTCTTCCAGAGACTCAAACCAGAATGCCGCCGCAGCAGCAGTGACAGGTGCAATGCATGCAAGGGGCTGCAAAATAAAACCTTGTTGAACAAACATTTTCTTAAGGTAACCTTCTAATATTTTATCCATTGGATCCGAAAAAGCACAACTATCCTCCACCGGGATAGTGGTACGCTTAGCTAAAGTAGAAACTGCTCCCTCCACCTTAGGGACCGTCTGCCATAAGTCCCGTGTAGTGGCGTCTATTGGAAACATCTTCCTAAATATAGGAGGAGGGGAAAAAGGCACACCAGGTCTATCCCACTCCTTGCTAATAATTTCTGTAAGCCTTTTAGGTATAGGAAAAACATCAGTACACACCGGTACTGCATAGTATCTATCCAGCCTACATAACTTTTCTGGAATAGCAACTGTGTTACAGTCATTCAGAGCCGCTAAAACCTCCCCTAGCAATACACGGAGGTTCTCAAGCTTAAATTTAAAATTAGACATTTCTGAATCCGGTTTCCCTGGATCAGATCCGTCACCTACAGAATGAAGCTCTCCGTCCTCATGTTCTGCAAACTGTGACGCAGTATCGGACATGGCTCTCGTAGCACCAGCGCGCTCTATTCTTACTCCAGAGCAATCGCGCTTGCCTCTGAAATCTGGCAATATAGATAATACTTCTGTCAGGGTATTATTCATAATAGTAGCCATGTCTTGTAAAGCGATTTGTATGGACGCCCCTGATGCGCTAGGCGCCACAATATCACGCGCCTCCTGAGCGGGAGGCGAAAGTACTGACACGTGAGGAGAGTTAGTCGGCATAACTTCCCCCTCGTTGTCTGGTAATAATTCTTTTATAGATAAAGATTGACCTTTATTATTTAAAGTGAAATCAATACATTTAGTACACATATTTCTATGAGGCTCCACACAGGCCTTTAAACATAGTGAACACAACGATTCATCTGTGTCAGACATGTTTAAACAGACTAGCAATAAAACTAGCAGACTTGGAAAACACTGAAAATAATTTTTCAAGCAATAAAGAAAAACGCTACTGTGCCTTTAAGAAGCACCAAAAACTGTCACCGTTGAAATAACAATGAACCAAATCAGTTATAGCAACAAAATTTTCACAGTAAATGTATTAAGCTAGCAGAGCATTGCACCCACTTGCAAATGGATGAATAACCCTTTAATACCCAAAACGTTTTTTTATAAGCAGTAAAGAAAAAAACGTTTTTAATACAGTCCAAACACCACTGTCACAGGTCTGCTGATTACCTCCCTCAAAATGACTTTTGAAGTCCCTTAAGCTCTCTGGAGACGACCTGGTTCATGCAGGAAGATTAAGCCTAAATTTTTACTGCGTCAAAAAAAGCGCTAAAATAGGCCCCTCCTACTAAATATTACAACATAGGGAGTTTCAGTTAACTGTTTCTATGCAGAAAAACCGGTCAGCCATGTGGAAAAAATGTTTTGCCTCATAAGTTTTATCACCAACGTACCTCACAAAAGATTAAACATGCCAGTAAAATCGTTTTAAAACCTCCTCTTGTTAAGGAGTATAAATTTCTATTGATAAGCCTGATACCAGTCCTCCTACTGCATTTAAGGCTTATAACATCACTTCAGTATTAATAGCATTTTCTCAGTCAAGTTCCATTCCTTAGAAAATTACTTTACTGTATATATTTAAATCAGCCTGTTAACAGTCGCTTTCACTGTAATAAAGGCTTTACTTACATTACATTGGTATCAGCAGTATTTTCTTAGTCAATTCCATTCCTTAGAAAAATAATTTACTGCACATACCTCATTTGCAGGATTCCCGCACGCTATTCCCTTTCTGAAAGTTACCCCACTCCTCAGAATGTGCGAGAACAGCCAGTGGATCTTAGTTACTTCTGCTAAGATCATAGAAAACGCAGGCAGATTCTTCTTCCAAACACTGCCTGAGAACAAACAGCACACTCCGGTGCCATTTAAAATAACAAACTTTTGATTGAAGAAATAAACTAAGTATAAAAAACACCACAGACCTCTCACAACCTCCTATACTAGTTGAGTTGCAAGAGAATGACTGAATATGACATGTGAGGGGAGGAGCTATATAGCAGCTCTGCTTGGGTGATCCTCTTGCAACTTCCTGTTGGGAAGGGAATATATTCCCATAAGTAATGATGACCCGTGGACTGAATACACTTAAAGTGAAGGTAAAGTTTTCACTTTCTCTATATACAGATACATTAGTCAAATGTTAAACAATCTAATCGCTACCTTCTTTGCCCCAAACAATTATATATTTTTCTAATAAACATCTTTTTTATTTCCCTACCGTGCGTGACAGACTCCTCCCATCAGTATTGACAGTCTGACGTATAGAGCTCTCTCTAGAGCGCGTTCACGAGGATTCCACAAATTGCGCATGCGCATAGCGTCTTCTACAGTCACCAATAATCTTGTTATAATTCTATCACTCCGGATTTGAGACACCGATATTGCCCAAGTTTTTAACAAAGCGCCCTACGTCTTATTAAAAAAAAAACAAAAAAAACATTTGCAAGGCATTCAATAACCACAGATTTGCTATAAGCATGCGCGCAACGGGAGCGCGCTTGTCATCATAGTCAAATAACATTTCAGGGACGCATGCGCAAATCATCCAAGAGACTAATGACGCAATATGACGGCCGCCTAACGGCCAGTATTTCAATTGGCTACTGTTAAAACGTGACCTGCAAGTTAAAAAAAAAAAAAAAACACCGGGTTGAATTTTGCAATTGAAATAAGGTAACTAAAAACGGCGAAAACTCAGTGTATAATAAAAATATAAAAAAAATGATGAATGAAAGTACCATTATTTTAGGGTGAACTGTATACATGACTAATGTGATATAACGAACTTTACCTTCACTTTAACAAGAGAAATGTAAGCCAGTATTAATATAAAATTAGCCAACATTATAGGTTTTTAATGTTTGCTGCTCACATTATCATTTAATCAATGTATGTTAAATTATGCCATTAATCTGTGATTTGGACAGCTGAAGTAACATTCATAAATAACAGAAAATTTTATTATGTTGCAAAATATTAGACTACCCCACCCAGCTACTTATGGCAAACATTTTACAGTAGGGTTAGAGAAACCTGTGGTGCCTTAAAAACTGGTTCTTGGGGCTGGACTATGAGCTCTGAAGGTAAACTTTATACTGTGCACTGCATCTTCCCTGAGTCATGAATTTGTATAAAACTACAGCTTGTGGGTCAGTGCAGAGGTGCAGTTAAATGGTATCTGCTGTAACAGTCTGCATGGGGGATCCTGCGCTGCTTCAGCACCTTACTATATCCACCTCTGGCACAAAATACTACAGTGTAAAACAACAAATCTGCACCTGCAGTGCAGCAGGAGATCATGGTACACTGAGAAGAGGCAGGGATGAGATTTGTCCCTATGTGTATGTTTGTTACATCATATAGAGAAGACAGCTGGAATCCTCACACCACTGTCCAGAATACATTTGCAGATAATGTTTTTTCAGGGGCTTCCTGCAGTGCACAGCGCCAGGATTATGCTGGTCTGCTGTGAGCCCTAAGTGGTTGGATCTGTGCACGAGTCTGACATGCAGCTGGCACAGACATACTAGTACCATACTCCATGCAAACAGTTACTCTGCTCATGTGAAGAATACCCCTGTTGCTCTTTATGTGCTGATCACACTCCTTTAGGGCCCTGAGGTAAGCTGCACCCATTAAAGGAAACACCATGCACTAGTGGAGTCCGTGAGGTTTGCTTGGACTCCTGAAAACTACCTGGACACAACTGTCTGCTTTTGGAGCCAAGCTATGTAAACTGAACGGAAATGATATTACTGGGTGCACAAACTGCTAACAAAATATTGCATGTAGGTTTTCTGGAAGGCCAGGTTTACAATGGTGATAAAGATCTATTTTTTCCTTAGTCCACAAAATGTAGCCCCTTAAAGGTGATCATTAAAAGGGACATTAAACCCAAATATTGTCTTCCATGATTTAGATAGAGCATACATATGTAAACAACTTTTCAATTTACTTCTATTGTCATTTTTGCTTAATTCTCTTAGAATCCTTTCTTGAAGAAGCAGCAATGCATTACTGGGAACTAGCTGAACACATTGGTAAGCCAATCACAAGAGGCATATATGTGCAGCCACCAATCAATAGCTAGCTCCCAGCTTCTTGAGCCTATCTAGATATGCTTTTAAACAAAGTATACAAAGGCTACAAAGCAAATTAGATAAAAGAAGTACATTGGAAAGTTGTTTAAATTTGTGTGCTCTGTCTAAATCATGAAAGAAAAAATTTGGGTACAGTGTCCCTTTAAGTGAACATGGTGTTATTGTATCACTGTATTTTGCTCTGTATGGCCATATATGTTACAGTTTTTCTTTCAGGATTCAGATAGAGCATAACAACATTTTAAACAACTTTCCAGTTTAATTCTATTATCAATTTTTCTTCGTTTTCTTGTTATCCTTTGTTGAAAAGACAGGATATAAATTTAGGAGTGTGCACGTGTCTACAGCAGTACATGGCAGCAGTTTTTCAAAACTGTTATACATTACCAAGAGAGCTAGATGGCAGCACTATTTCCGTCATGCAATGCTACCTAGGTATCTCTTCAACAAAGAATAGAACAAAGCAAATTTATTTGTCTAGGTTTAACGCTATAACACAGTCATTTCCAGTTATTAGAAGAGCTGCACAAAGTGGTTGTCCACTACTGAGCATGCACACAGTGAGGATCTTTGTGCTTTTCAACAAAGGATACCAAAAGTAAAAGCAAATTTGATAATAGAAGTGGAATTTTGACTTCCCAATCCCTTTAAAAATGGAACAGAAAACACCTTTTAATTACATTCTGCAGCCATTCAGTAGATAAACATATCAGCAGAGTCTATACATTATTAAAACCGATTAACACCTTGCTTGCTGCATCGGTTTTTAATGGTAAACTCTGAATTACTTCCTCCAAATAAGGAAAGTATGTGCAGACTTGAGTCTGGAGAAGACAGAGCTTGCTATTGTCATTGTGTTAACAAAATATTGGTGGTTTGTTATCTTTTCTGCTGATGCCAAACTGAAATATGTGGCAGGGTTAGGCTTGTGAAGCTTGCCAAATGCTCTTTCAGTAACAGGACTGGAAAATCCCCAATATCAGACAAATCAAAAAGGGACCAAATAATCAATAAAAATATATTGCTTATTATGCATAATTAAAGATTTTATATAGCAATCTTAGAGCGTTTACTGTACCTGTATGCATATGTAACATAATACATATATGCAGTGAGGAAAATGTTATTACACTTTACCAGACAGAGGGGGAGGGAGAAAAAAAAAAAAAAAAGGAAATATTTAAAGGGACATGAAAAAGGTTTTCTTTTGCTAGTCAGAACATACAATTTTAAACAACTTTCCAAATTACTTCAGTTTTGCTTCATTCTTTTGACATGCTTTATTGAAAGAGCAGCACTGCAGTACTGGGAGCTAGATGAACACATCAGGAAGCCAATGACTAGAGGCACATATTTACAGTTACCAGTCAGCAGCTGCTTTTCAACAAATAATACCAAGAGAATGAAGCAAATTAAATAGAAGTAAATTGGAAAGTTTAAAATTGTATGCTCTATCTGAATAAAAATTTGAGTTTTATGTCCCTTTAATACAGAAGGTATCCTATGGGTGTTTTGTGGGGAGGACCACAAGCCGAGAAGCAGAGCAGTGAGCATGCTGGGGTTGGCAGAGCCAGAGCAGGCTTTGCTCTGGAAACCATGACATTTGCCCTAAAAATGAAGCAATAGCAGGGGCAGAATTTGTAAAGCTACAAACCTATAGACAATCCCACTATATATAAAAAAAAAATCATTTATACAGAGTGCAAAATCTCACTACAGCTTGGCAGTCACTACCGTTTCACAGACTGAGGGGGGGGGGGGAATATTTCATACATGACAGATCCTAGTTTCTTACTAGTTTGCTGCAATTTCCTGCTAGTAAAAATTAAATAGTTATCTCTGGGCTGAAAAAAAGCTTGACAAAGGCCCTGGACGGGCTGAAACGCGTTGCTCCTTTTTTTTTGTTTTTTGTCCCTACACGGCTTCCGTAGGATAAGGATCTGAAAACTAACTGACTCGCCAGCACCAAGTGTTTGAATACACTTCTGGGAGAAGTCACGCTCATTAGCGGATCAGCACGGACAATTTGCCGATGAAAAGGGATGATGACCGCCCATCTAGCTAGCTATTGGATCCTGTGAAGCCGCCAAACGTTCCCGGACTGCTGGAAGGAACGGTTTGGTTTGTTAGCCGAGGATCGCGTGTGAACACTTGATACTGGTAATATTATTGGACACCGGTGTGTTAGAGACATGTATCGGCTGCTGCACTGAGATCACGGACACTTACACGTTGGGAACTGCCTCTGGAGATTACGTTACGGAACGTTCCGGACATCAGAGGGATTTCATTCCAACCCGGAGGTGCCTTTGCAGTGGAAGCCGTGGGGATAAGTTATATATGTACATTACATATATTGTATCAATACCTGTTTTTATCTTTATATCTTGTAAGTTGCCACTTGTCTTGCGTGTGGCTGTATTAAAAGAATTTATACTCTGCATTTGAGTTTGCGCTCCTCTCCTTTTCTTTATAGTGTTACTCTTTGAGGTCGGAGGACTGACCGTATTAAGAGGAGCCGCTGGACTCTGATGTGTGGTTACACCTTTGGATTTACACTGAGAAGAATAAGTTTGTATCTGATATAACATGTATTAGTATTACATTAAGTACTGGTTATCACGTCTGAGAAAATTTGTGTACTAAAAAACTCTTTTACCGTTTATGTTTTATGAAAATACATTTGAATTTTTGGGTATAGATTTAGCGCTACTGCAGTGTACATTTGTTACACTTGTGTTTGTGCTGTAATATATTGAATGTACAAAATATCATGAAAGGTTCCAGACCACGTCGGCAGACTTTATCGAATTTAGATATTGGCGTTACACAATAAAATTATAACAACTGTGTCATTTGTATCTAACCACCATACAATTTAAGAAAAACAATTAAACTGTTGAAATGGGGAAAAAAATTAGGCCTTTAAATATACAGCAGATAATCTCTATGGTTTTATCTTCCTTCCATCTGGAAAGAAATTGCTGGATGATCTCAAATCGTTCCACTGTCTGAAGATTTAAAATCCACTGATCTCATTCTATTTTAAGCTCATTTCTACATTCCGTCTGCACAAATAACGGGGAGTTTTCTTTTTAGTCAATTCACGTAAATACACCACAGAATCTCCTTCAACATTTATATTTTCTAAGCTGATTTAATTAAATCCCAGACTGCAAAGTTAAAGGGACATGAAACCCAAATTTCTTTCTTTAATGAATTAAATAGAAGATGCCATTTTAAACAACTTTCTAATTCACTTCTATTATCAAATTTGCTTTATTATCCTTTGCTGAAGCAGTTGCTGCTGAACACATTGGGTGAGACAATGACAAGAGGCATATATGTGCAGCCACCAATCAGCAGCAAGCTCCCAGTAGTGCATTGCTGCTCCTGAGCCTACCCAGGTATGCTGTTCAACAAAGGATACCAAGAGAATAAAGCAAATCAGATAACAGAAGTAAATAGGAATGAATCATGCAAGTTTCATTTGGTCATTACTGTCCTTTTAAGAAGTAAATCAATCTAAGCAACATAACTTGTTCAAGAATATTAGTTTTCTTAACTACTATTTTTTTATTATTATTATTATTTTATTATTATTGATTTACTGACCTCAAAATTCCCCATAAAATGTTTACAAAGCTTAAATAAATATGCAACAAACATTTGCTCTTAAAAGGGATATAAAACCCAAACATTTTCTTTTGTGATTCAGATAAAGCATTTGAATTTTAAACAACTTTCTAATTTACTTGTATTATCAAAAGGTCTTTGTTCTCTTGGTAATTTT
Source organism: Bombina bombina (assembly GCF_027579735.1). NCBI lineage: Eukaryota > Metazoa > Chordata > Amphibia > Anura > Bombinatoridae > Bombina > Bombina bombina. The sequence goes on along the minus strand of NC_069501.1, from coordinate 490,627,541 downwards.
TGTTGAAAAGCAGGGCCGTAAGCTTAGGGGCATGCACATGTCTAGACCACTATATGGCAGCAGTTTTGCAAGAATGTTATCCATTTGCAATAGCACATTTCCTGCCATGTAGTGCTCCAGACAGCTACCTAGGTATCTCTATTTGATAATAAAGGTAAATTGGAGACTTTTTTTAAAACTGAATGATCTGTCTGAATCACAAAATTAAATTTTCAGATTTCATATCCCTTTAAAGTACATACAAAGTTAAACATACCACTGCAACAAGCTATATATAAATTTTATTTCTGACTCCTGAAATAATCAGTAAATAAATTTATAGAATACATTTTCAATCAATCAAACAGATAAATCACTGTAGTGACAAGTATGCAAATACTTGCAACAAAAAAAAAGCACTGTTATGTGATTGAATGATAGAAGGGAAAAAGGAGAGCAAAGATTCAGCAGCCAGGTGGAAATGACTCACAGAAGTGCTAGGAATGTACCATGCTTGAAGGGGAGAGGTGTGGATGGCAGAACCTCACATTTCTCTTGGTACTACAAGTTCCCTGTTTTATACAGCTCTCATTTATGCTGCACAAAGCCATAGTCCAAGACAAATTTCCCTTTAGACAATATTAACAACTACCTGGCACACCTTCTTGACCAATGGCACTACTGATTGTAAATGTTCAAACTCTTAGTAACTCAGATATCTAAATCAGTGAGGGCGCTGAGGAAGCCCCTATGACGTTTGGTCACGTGGGGGGTGAAACGGCCGTTGGCGTGTGACGTCACTCTCTCAAGCTGAGAACCGGCTCCCTGGTTTACTCGAAGTAGTTCTAGTACAGCCACCAACAAACAACATGCCTTGTTCTGGATAAACCGTCGTTAAAGACCCTGGAAGTGGCGGACTTCTTAACGACAACAGTTTACAATAACGTATTAACGGACTTACGTGTTCGTAACCTTTACAATGCAAGGTGTCTCTCCTGGAAACAAGTGTTTTATACCATTATGCACTACAGTTTAAATTAAGTGCTGGACTGGAAATTTGAACTGACATGTTTATCAACATTGCATAAGGATTATATTATAATGGTTCTAACTTGAGCATGTTAATTGCAACTTTGTTATGTTAATGTTTGCATAATTACGCACTTATTACAATTTGAACATAGATCCTGTATGATTTCCATGGTAGCAAGTACCTTCTTTTGTGAGTGGTGCTACCCTCTGGTTGGGGTGTTCATCTCGTATAGTGTGTAAATTGAGTTGATTAAATATTATCCACCTACACTGCTTTTATGATACAGTGTTATTTATTTTTTGGCATAGATCCTCAGGTGGTTTGTCTCACGATAACAGATTTCTCATTTTTTATTGAGTTATCATCTGAGAGAGGTGTTGCCATTTGATTTAATCTTATAACGCTTCTTGCATGGATCCCCATTTATAATCCATGGTAGCAGATTCCTGTGGGAGTACAGGGCTACCCTCTGGCAGAGGTGTTGCAACTTAGGGTTTAATTGGAGTTCTTTGTACTGTGTAAACCAAGTGTGAGCTGGCCAGCTTTTTTTATTATTGAATATACATATTGTATGTAATACGCATGAGGTAATTTTCATATACTAAATATTCTTGCAACAAACATGGATGTGGTTTCGTTTAGGGGACCCAGCTGTTGTGGTAATGACCAAAATAAATTTTGTTTTTTGATTAACTAAATATCTTGTGTGACTGTCAGTCACACAAGATATTTAGTTAATCAAAAAACAAAAGTTTATTGACCAAGTTATTTTATATAAGAATTCTGAGTGCTGAAATCCCTGGCTGTTGTGGGGTCACAACAGTGTCCCCAGAGAGAGAGAGAGAGAGAGAGAGAGAGAGAGAGAGAGAGAGAGAGAGAGAGATATCAGTAATTGCAGTTGAAAATCATAAATGAAATTTAATTCTAAAACTACAATTGATGAACTTTTGAAGTAGGTTTTTATGAATAAATTATAAGCCTAATCTTGAAAGATCTTTTCACATCTTATAAAAATGAACCAAAGTTATTCTGTTTATTAAGTCCATGTGGTTGGACAGAATTTAAATAGAAAGATCCACTTGGTTTCAACACAGAACAGAGGTTTCTCTAAATTGCCTCCTCTGATTTCTAGGGATATTTTTTGTATCCCGAAGCATTTCACTTCTGACTGTTTTAATTGGTGACTTTGTAAAAAATTAAGATAATATAAGATATATTGATGACCTACTGGCGGTGTGGGATGGTGATGAGGAGACAGCAGAGTTGTTCCTGAACACTATCAATATGAACTTGAAGTTTACTTCGGAGCAAAGTGCAACCAGCATAGTGTTTTTAGACTTGGATTTAAAAGTAGATGCACAACAAAATTCTGTAAACACAACATTACATAGGAAGCCCACAGGGGGTAACACAATTCTTAACTATAACTCCAGTCATCCTGGACATGTTAAAAAGGCAATCCCCTAAGGGGCAATACTTAAGAACGAAAAGGATCTGCTCTGATACTAAAACATATGAGGAACAAAGCAAAGTGCTAGAGGAGAGACTCCTAAATAAGGGATACCCTGAGCGTCTTATTAAGAACATTAAAAGTGAGGTAGATCTAATCCCATGGGAAGACCTTTTAAAATATAAAAAAAATTCAGCATGAAACGAGATCCAAAGCTAGAGGGCAAACTAGTGTTTAGTACCCCCTAAAGCCTCGAATATAAAAAGATCTGTGGTATTATAAAACAATGCCTTCCCATTTTAGCTACAGACTCCAGCTTAGAAAAAGTAGCAACAGAAGGTGGCAAATTTGTAGCAAGGAAAAGTAAAACCATTGGAAATATGGTAGCGCCTTCGGATTTACCAACTGTAAATCCCAGAGTCTGGCTTCCAAATAGAGTAGATTTCTATAAATGTAAGGCCCAGCAATGCAAAACTTGTAGCCATGTAGTAGAGGGTGTAAATTTTACTTCTACGGTAACTAAACGTACTTCTGATATTAGATTTAAGTTAAACTGTAAATCTAAATCACGTCATTTATCTCCTCACCTGTAGGGGGTGCCAGATACAATATGTTGGCAAAACCAAGCGCCTTTTGAAAGACAGGGCTTTAGAACACATAAGAGATATTGAAGATCCTGACACCCTTACACCGGTATCAAGACATTTTAAGTTTATACATTCAGGAGATGCTTTACTACTGTCTATTCAGGCAATTAACCAAGTCCCACCACATAAAAGAGGAGGGGACAGGATATATACGTTGGATTATAAAGGAGGCCCGGTGGATCTTATTGAACACCAGATCCCCTTTAGGGATAAACAAAGAGAGTGATGTAAACCTATTTATCTAGGTTACATTAAAATGTATTTTACATAAAGCATAATAAATGACATTTGCCAGTAGTAAGTCTTGTATTTATATATAACAACATGAAAGCAGGGCTCAAATAGATATTTAGGTATATTAAGAATAAATTAGTCATACTTTATCCCTTTAAACCTTACGGTAGTATGTAAGCCATAGTAACTTTAGGTAAACTTGTGTGTATCAGTTAACTATTAAGCATGCTTTACTGTATTTAATAGCATTTAATTGCGTTTTTCTATCAAAAAGACATTAAGGGGTTAAGTTGTGTTTTTAATTGATTAATTACAAGTTGTTGTTTCCTTTAAATAGGGTCCCAGTAATGGCAAAAAAACAGCAGTGATCAAATGTGGTGGAGCAACACGAAACATTTCTGCAGTTGCCATTCTGTGACCCCGGATTGTAAGTATTGAGCTACGGCTCACTTTGCTTTTAAAAGTGTCCCAAATAAATTGTGGTTTTTACGTAACCCCTGCTGCAAATCTTATTTTCCTCTGGTATGGTGTGAAGCCCAGAAGAGTTTGTTTGTTTCCTGGATTGTTTGCACCTTGGACGAAGGTGCTCTTGCTGGGCTCCCATACCGGAAGTACTGAACAGCTGATTGTGCCGACGCTGAAGATATGCTGCTCGCCAGACATGGATCCCCAAGATTGGTAAGCGCCACTGTTTTATTGTACTTGCATTTGTTAAAAAATGCCTGGCAACCGAAGCTATAGAAGATATAGTCACTTATACAGTGGATTACTTCATTCACATACGGCTAGATTTGGAGTTTTGTCGGTAACGACCCGAAAAACTAACGCCGGCTTTTTTCTGGCCGCACCATAAAAACAACTCTAGTATTGAGAGTCCACATAAAGGCTGCGTTAGGCTCCAAAAAAGGAGCGTAGAGCATTTTTAACGCAGCTTCAACTCTCGATACCAGAGTTGCTTACGCAAGCGGCCAGCCTCAAAAACGTGCTCGTGCACGATTCTCCCATAGGAAACAATGGGGCTGTTTGAGCTGAAAAAAAACCTAACACCTGCAAAAAAGCTGCGTTCAGCTCCTAACGCAGCCCCATTGTTTGCTATGCGGAAACACTTCCTACGTCTGCACCTAACACCCTAACATGTACCCCGAGTCTAAACACCCCTAACCTTACACTTATTAACCCCTAATCTGCCGCCCCCGCTATCGCTGACCCCTGCATATTATTATTAACCCCTAATCTGCCGCTCCGTAAACCGCCGCTACTTACATTATCCCTATGTACCCCTAATCTGCTGCCCTAACAACGCCGACCCCTATATTATATTTATTAACCCCTAATCTGCCCCCCACGTCGCCTCCACCTGCCTACACTTATTAACCCCTAATATGCCGACCGGACCTGAGCGATACTATAATAAAGTTATTAACCCCTAATCCGCCTCACTAACCCTATAATAAATAGTATTAACCCCTAATCTGCCCTCCCTAACATCGCCGACACCTAACTTCAATTATTAACCCCTAATCTGCCGACTGGAGCTCACCGCTATTCTAATAAATGTATTAACCCCTAAAGCTAAGTCTAACCCTAACACTAACACCCCCCTAAGTTAAATATAATTTACATCTAACAAAATGAATTCTCTCTTATTAAATAAATTATTCCTATTTAAAGCTAAATACTTACCTGTAAAATAAATCCTAATATAGCTACAATATAAATTATAATTATATTATAGCTATTTTAGGATTAATATTTATTTTACAGGCAACTTTGTAATTATTTTAACCAGGTACAATAGCTATTAAATAGTTAATAACTATTTAATAGCTACCTAGTTAAAATAATTACAAAATTACCTGTAAAATAAATCCTAACCTAAGTTACAATTAAACCTAACACTATACTATCATTACATTAATTAAATACAATACCTACAATTACCTACAATTAAACCTAACACTACACTATCAATAAATAAATTAAATACAATTCCTACAAATAACTACAATGAAATAAACTAACTAAAGTACAAAAAATAAAAAAGAACTAAGTTACAAAAAATAAAAAAATATTTACAAACATAAGAAAAATATTACAACAATTTTAAACTAATTACACCTACTCTAAGCCCCCTAATAAAATAACAAAGACCCCCAAAATAAAAAATGCCCTACCCTATTCTAAATTACTACAGTTCAAAGCTCTTTTACCTTACCAGCCCTGAACAGGGCCCTTTGCGGGGCATGCCCCAAAGAATTCAGCTCTTTTGCCTGTAAAAAAATAAACATACAATACCCCCCCCCCAACATTACAACCCACCACCCACATACCCCTAATCTAACCCAAACCCCCCTTAAATAAACCTAACACTAAGCCCCTGAAGATCTTCCTACCTTATCTTCACCATACCAGGTTCACTGATCCGTCCTGAAGAGCTCCTCCGATGTCCTGATCCAAGCCCAAGCGGGGGGCTGAAGAGGTCCATGATCCGGCTGAAGTCTTCATCCAAGCGGGAGCTGAAGAGGTCCATGATCCGGATGAAGTCTTCATCCAAGCAGGAGCTGAAGAGGTCCATGATCCGGATGAAGTCTTCATCCAAGCGGGAGCTGAAGAGGTCCATGATCCGGATGAAGTCTTCTATCAATGGCATCTTCAATCTTCTTTCTTCCGGATCCATCTTGCAGATCTGATCAGAACAGCCAATAGAATGCCTAGCTCAATCTGATTGGCTGATTGGATCAGCCAATCGGATTGAACTTGATTCTGATTGGCTGATTCCATCAGCCAATCAGAATATTCCTACCTTAATTCCGATTGGCTGATAGAATCCTATCAGCCAATCGGAATTCGAGGGACGCCATCTTGGATAACGTCCCTTAAAGGAACCGTCATTCGGCTAGTAGGCGTCGGGAGAAGAGGATGTTCCGCGTCGGAGGTCTGCAAGATGGATCCGGAAGAAAGAAGATTGAAGATGCCGTTGATAGAAGACTTCATCCGGATCATGGACCTCTTCAGCTCCCGCTTGGATGAAGACTTCATCCGGATCATGGACCTCTTCAGCTCCCGCTTGGATGAAGACTTCAGCCGGATCATGGACCTCTTCAGCCCCCCGCTTGGGCTTGGATCAGGACATCGGAAGAGCTCTTCTGGACGGATCGGTGTGATACCCGGTGAGGTGAAGACAAGGTAGGATGATCTTCATGGGCTTAGTGTTAGGTTTATTTAAGGGGGGTTTGGGTTAGATTAGGGGTATGTGGGTGGTGGGTTGTAATGTTGGGGGGCTTGGGTATTGTATGTTTTTTGAACTTCTTGGGGCATGCCCCGCAAAGGGCCCTGTTCAGGGCTGGTAAGGTAAAAGAGCTTTGAACTTTAGTAATTTAGAATAGGGTAGGGCATTTTTTTATTTTGGGGGGCTTTGTTATTTTATTAGGGGGCTTAGAGTAGGTGTAATTAGTTTAAAATTGTTGTAATATTTTTCTTATGTTTGTAAATATTTTTTTTATTTTTTGTAACTTAGTTCTTTTTTATTTTTTGTACTTTAGCTAGTTTATTTAATTGTATTTATTTGTAGGAATTGTATTTAATTAATTTATTGATAGTGTAGTGTTAGGTTAAATTGTAACTTAGGTTAGGATTTATTTTACAGGTAATTTTTTAATTATTTTAACTATTTTAGCTATTAAATAGTTCTTAACTATTTAATAGCTATTGTACCTGGTTAAAATAAATACAAAGTTACCTGTAAAATAAATATTAATCCTAAAATAGCTATAATATAATTATAATTTATATTGTAGCTATATTAGGATTTATTTTACAGGTAAGTATTTAGCTTTAAATAGGAATAATTTATTTAATAAGAGTTAATTAATTTCGTTAGATTAAAATTATATTTAATTTAGGGGGGTGTTAGGGTTAGACTTAGCTTTAGGGGTTAATACATTTATTAGAATAGCGGTGAGCTCCAGTCGGCAGATTAGGGGTTAATGTTTGAAGTTAGGTGTCGGCGATGTTAGGGAGGGCAGATTAGGGGTTAATACTATTTATTATAGGGTTAGTGAGGCGGATTAGGGGTTAATAACTTTATAATAATAGCGGTGCGGTCCGGTCGGCAGATTAGGGGTTAATAAGTGTAGGCAGGTGGAGGCGACGTTGAGGGGGGCAGATTAGGGGTTAATAAATATAATATAGGGGTCGGCGGTGTTAGGGGCAGCAGATTAGGGGTACATAAATATAACGTAGGTGTCGGCGCTTTGCGGTCGGCAGATTAGGGGTTAATTATTGTAGGTAGCTGGCGGCGACGTTGTGGGGGGCAGGTTAGGGGTTAATAAATATAATATAGGGGTCGGCGGTGTTAGGGGCACATAAATATAACGTAGGTGGCGGCGCTTTGCGGTCGGCAGATTAGGGGTTAATTATTGTAGGTAGCTGGCAGCGACGTTGTGGGGGGCAGGTTAGGGGTTAATAAATATAATATAGGGGTCGGCGGTGTTAGGGGCAGCAGATTAGGGGTACATAAATATAACGTAGGTGGCGGCGCTTTGCGGTCGGCAGATTAGGGGTTAATTATTGTAGGTAGCTGGCGGCGACGTTGTGGGGGGCAGGTTAGGGGTTAATAAATATAATATAGGGGTCGGCGGTGTTAGGGGCAGCAGATTAGGGGTACATAAGTATAACGTAGGTGGCGGTCGGCAGATTAGGGGTTAAAAAAAAAAATAATCGAGTGGCGGCGATGTGGGGGGACCTCGGTTTATGGGTACATAGGTAGTTTATGGGTGTTAGTGTACTTTAGAGCACAGTAGTTAAGAGCTTTATAAACCGGCGTTAGCCCAGAAAGCTCTTAACTACTGACTTTTTTCCTACGGCTGGAGTTTTGTCGTTAGATGTCTAACGCTCACTTCAGACACGACTCTAAATACCGGAGTTAGAAAAATCCCATTGAAAAGATAGGATACGCAATTTACGAAAGGGGATCTGCGGTATGGAAAAGTCGCGGCTGAAAAGTGAGCGTTAGACCCTATTTTGAGTGACTCCAAATACCGGAGGTAGCCTAAAACCAGCGTTAGGAGCCTGGTTTTCACGGTTGACGCCAAACTCCAAATCTAGGCCATAGAATGCAGTTTATTTAGCATTTGATCATTTAATAACGATTTATTCAAACAATATAATAATAGTGCATACTCGCACACACAAGTCTTATATCTATACTTTAAGCTTCAAGCTTATCAAACAAAAACTTTTTTGGACTAGGCTATCCAAAACCCGGTATTGTTATTTTGGTAACAGAGCACAAAGATCTGTCAAACTATGCTTTATTTGCAACAAACATTTACAGCTCATTGAAGCCACGGCTACTAATTATTTGGTTTAATATTCGCAATACTTAATCGCTAAGTGTAACCCCTTTTTGCATATAGTCAACACCTTCAGGGTGAACAATAAACCGTTACATATAATAGGGGGCACATATATAGGATATTAATATGATCAAGTAGATAACCGAATACACGGAGCAACAGCGTGACTGATCACAGGCTTAATATTGTTACAACTGCAACAATTACAAACATATTCGTTGCTTGCCTATATGTGTCCTTGTATATGAATCAAATCTACCATACAAGACTGGCAATTGATACATTTTATGAACAAGAAAGATAATATCTAGTGACACACTATATTTGCTGAAATACAAAATAGCACTGCAATTCTTTGCAGACTATCATTTTACACATCAGCATTGTATATACAGTGACAACCAAATTTATTTGACCATTTTCTCAAACCTCTAATTTGACTCATATTGTGAGACCACACCCATTGATCAATATCATACTCCACTTCAATATAGGTGGACATAGTGATCCCAATAAATTCAGTCAATTGTGTGTGTTTTTAAGTTTAATTTTCCCTGTATTTTAAAGTTGTAACAATCAATAAAAGTAAAATTTTAAACAAAGTAATCTCCACTCTATTTCTAACTGAGAAGTGGTATTAATAATATGAACCTATACCTTGTTAATCAATCATATTACTGTATATCCAAATATAACTCTTGAGTGCTATATGTGTATTCTTTATAGGGGTTTCTTTAACTCACTAGTATTCTGTAAAGATCTAGTGTAAAGCCTTTTTTTTTTGACCAGCCGTGTGGCAACACAGCTGATTGGATAAGGGATCAAAATATCGGAGACAAAAAAAAAATTGTTTTGCAGAGGGTGGATGGAGAGGTGATAATAATGGTAAAAAAAATCATTAATATAAATTGCAGCATCTATGAGAAAATATTATCAAGTACCATTAAAAAAAATTTTTTAAAAATGGAGAGTTTAGATCCACTTTTAACTAGATTAAAAACTTTATCCTCCACCTCCCTCTAGTCATGTTAAAATTAAACTTTAAAGGGACAGTGTACACCAATTTCCATATAACTGCATGTAATATACACTACTATAAGGAAGAATATGCACAGAAACTGATCTAAAAATCCAGTGTAAAACATGTAAAAACTTACTTAGAAGCTCACAGTTTAGCACTGTTGAGGAAGTTAGGCTGGGACACCCAATGAAAGGGGCTGGAAAAACAAAAAGAGCAGACCTTCTCCCGCATATGAAAAGACAGATAACATAAACATGAGCAAGCAGGAGTCTGTAAAGAAGCGTATACATCTGACAATGTGGGGCTTAGTTAGGAGTCTGAAAATCAGCACGTTATTAAAAAATAAAAAAGCAAAACTATACAATGTTACAAAAACACTCCCAGATGGGCTATATAAATGGATCATTTACAAAACATTTATGCAAAGAACAATCCAGTGTACAATGTCCCTTTAACTGTTTTCCAGTGCAGACATATGTTTGCCTATGTGCATCAACTCTTCTTCAGATGCCTGCAGTGTAATCTTGGTTGCAAAATGGCAGCCCCCATAATTAGAGAGAGATACCTGAAATATATTCAGTGTTTAATCTCTTTTTTTAAGCATTTTATGGGGAACAAAACAGTGAAGTTTTATACCCCTTTATAAAAGTTACACAACTGTGAAATATACCACCTACTGTATTACATTAGGTGTTCTGCACATCCGACTAATATATAGAAATGAAATGCAGAGTATCTATAAGAACACTGGCAACAAAACAATGCTCACAACAGAAATAATCTAGCTTTTTAAAGCTACGTGACAGAATGTCATGACTTATGACTTAATAATATGAAATTGTTAGAGTTCAGCCAAGAAAGTCAATATTAATTTAAGGGAGGATAACTATTTTACCTTTGTACTAAAGTTCTATATATAATGTAAATGTCTGCCTACACTAGACACAGGTATTATTTAACTTTTTTCACTGTGTCAGATGTCATGCATAACCAACACGCTTATATTAAAAGGGACAGTCAACACCAGAATTTCTGTTGTTTAAAAAGATAGATAATCCCTTTAATACCCATTCCCTAGTTTTGCATAACCAACACAGTTATTTTAATATACTTTTTACCTCTGTTATTACCTTGTATCTAAACCTCTGCAGACTGTCCCCTTATTTCAGTTCATTTGACAGACTTGCATTGTGGCCAATCAGTGCTCACTCCTGAGCTCAATGTTATCTATGTGAAACACATGAACTAATGCCCTCTAATGGTGAAAAACTGTCAAAATGCTTTCAGATTAGAGGTGGCCTTAAGAAATTAGCATATGAACCTCCTAGGTTTAGCTTTCAACTAAGAATACCAAGAGAACAAAGCAAAATTGGTAATAAAAGTAAATTGGAAAGTTGTTTAAAATGACATCCCTATTTGAATCATGAAAGTTTTTTTGGACTTGACTGTCCCTTTAATATACTTTTTACCTCCGATTATCTTGTGTCTAAGCATCTGCAGACTGCCCTCTTATTTCAGTTCTTTTGACAGACTTGCATTTTAGCCAACTAGTGACCTCTCATAAGTAACTCCACGGGAGTGAGCACAATGATATTTATATATGGCACACACAAACTAGCACTGTCTAGCTGTGAAAAACTGTCAAAATGCACTGAGGTAAGAGGTGGCCTTCAAGGGCTTAGAAATTAGCATATGAGCCAGCCTAGGTTTAGCTTTCAGCAATTACAAAGAGAACAAAGCAAATGTGATAAAAGTAAATTGGAAAGTTCTTTAAAATGTCATGCCCTATCTGTATCATGAAAGTTTAATTTCAACTTGACTGAGACTTTTTGGATTCATACCCTTGGCACTATGGAGCCAAAAGGTATGAAATGGAGGAGAATAAGTAATTACTTTTTGTAAAATATCCTTTATTTTACAATGTGATCTATATGTGTGTATAAATTAATAGTTTATTTTAGAAAATAAATGGTAACAATTTTAAATATTATTCTTTGAGTCTCGAGTCTTTTACTATAAATATAATCTGTAAGTATGTATTTATTAATGCTGAATAGACCGATACATATCCGCAAAAGAAACAATGTTATCTGTGATCATTTCTCAATGGTAACCTTCAGAGATAACTTGTGGGTCACATTGTATCGAATTGAGGACTGATCGTATAAAAAAGGGATGTTGACACTATAATAGGCAGCCTCTGATGAAGAAGGAAAGGTCCTACGAAATGTGTTGGACCATGGTGTGTGTGTTTCTTTGAATAGGAGTTAAACAGTAATTAAGAGGAAATACTGGTAAGCCCCTGTCCACATGTGAAGCGATAAAGAGGGCAGTGACACCTTTCTATATGGACTGAGTGAAGACGGACTTTGGGACTCTATTTACGGTACCCTCAGCACTGTGTTCATTGCATTTTTCATACCTCATGTTGATTGAGGTTGTAAAGTGTAAAGTGTGAGTGATTTTGCTTCTGAAATAACGTGTTGCTTTCTCTACTTCACTAGTAGTGGCGTTGCACTCTTCTTATTTTTCAGTACGTATATGTGCATATGCTGCTGAATAAAAGTCACTCTCGCTGCTGCTTGACTCCACGGCTATATCAGCTCAGGACCAGCGGTTCTTTATGGCTCCCAATTGATACTTTAACTTTGTGCTAAACTCCCTTGTGGTGTTTTATACACATAGGGCTAGATTACAAGTGGAGCACTTATTTATCTTGCACCTGTAAACGGCCATTACACGTGGCTGGTTATTGCTACCACAAGCTTGCGGTAGCAATTAGCGCTCTGGAAATTAACCAGTAGTGTGCCTTTTTAAAAAATAAAAAAAAAAATAGCATTTTTTTTATGTTAACTGCAGGAGACAATTTTAATGTGTTAAAAGTGGCAGGTGTAGGGCGATAGAAAAAAAAAAAAAAAAGCACTGAAAAGTGCCTTTACATAGTGGTCTATGGGAACTTGTGTTTCTTGTAAATAATTATGTATATGAATATATATATTTATGTTAATATGTGTATATATTAGAATGAGAAAAAGAGAAGCACTATTGTGGCACACTTATTGTATCAACAGTTAAAATATTTACCAAGCAAATTAAGGGAGGGGAATAAGGGGGGGGGGGGGTTAAAATAAAATATAACTTTAAATAATAAAGTTGATTAAAAACTGAGACGCATTAAAATCATTTAAAAAAAAAAAAGACGGGGGGCGGAGCTTGGCCGCAGCTAAGATGGCTGCTTAAACCCAGAGCTCCGGTGTGTCAGGGACTTTCAAAGTATAAATACGTATGTTACTGTGACCGATAACTGGAAGAAACCGGAGGGAACAACTGTTTAAAGTGCCAGGAATGAAGCGGTAACTTTATTTCATACAGGGACCGTGACTTTGGCGGTGCGGGACACAGAAGAGAGAGAGAGGAGACTGCCTAATTTAGGCTTATCAGTAAAAACAGCACACACACGAGAGCGATAAGCCCTATAATACCAGTCACTCACCCGCTACTCTCACCTCCATCCCGGATGCGACTCCAGCTTACAGATAGAGGTGCGTCATAACCCCAGGCCAGAAAAAATCCCAGGATGAAGCCGTTTGTGTGCACGCACTTATAACACTCAAGGACACGCTGAGCCACGCTGGGCCTTATAACTTTAATGCGGGACTAATGCACAAATACCAGCTCTCTGCCTCATCTCCCTCAGATTTACAGTTGAGAACCGGTGAGACTTATTTATAATTATATATGTAAAAAGCGCAGAGGGCGAACTCTAATATAAAGAGTAATTGGATATCATTTGTGTGTTGCCTTGTACCCGGAATATAACAACAAACACTTCCAAGACACATTGTCACACATAAAACTGTCTCACTATGGCTGCAAGGAAGGGCATTAAGCCTCATAAACAACTAAAGTCACTGGGGAAGGAGCACTCTGTGAGTTCCTTTTTCTCAGCCTCAGAACACAAAAGATCCTCACCGACAAAACACCTCAGAGAGCAATCATCCCCCAGTTCACTGCTGGAGGATGAAATTTCACAAGACCAAGAAACATCTACAAATGTGCCTATGTCTCTACTGTCTTCTCTGGCATCAAAGCAGGATATAGCAGACATTGTCAGGACCTGCATGAGAGAGGAAATGGCGGAAATTAAGCAGGACATACACACTCTGGGTTTTAGAGTGGAAGCCATTGAAGACCAGTCAGAACTGGTTAAGGAGGAGATTGCAAGCATACAGGATCAAGTAACCTCTCAAGCTGACATTATTGAAGATCTTAGTGACAAACTTGAAGACCTTGAAAACAGGGGTCGGAGAAAGAACCTTAGAATCAGGGGAATTCCCGAGTCAGTGCCACCAAAAGATTTCTATACTTATTTTGCAGCCTTGTTTGCCCACCTAAAAGGATCACAACAGCCGGTTGATATGCCTTGGGACAGAGCCCACAGAGCTTTAAGGCCAAGACCCCCAGACACAGCGCCGCCCAGAGATGTCATTATAAAATTTAAATGCTTTATGAATAAAGAAGAAATCTTGACATTATCTAGAAAGAATCAACCTATACGCTTCAGAGGGACTGTTCTGCAATTCTACGCCGATCTGTCCCCGAGGACTTTACAAAGACGCAGAGAGCTGGCGCCTCTAACTAAGCTGTTGAGAGATAAGAAAATCTTATACCGTTGGGGATTCCCCTTTCATCTGTATGTGTTGCGAGATACAAGGAAACTAATATGCAGGAAAGTCTCAGAAGTCCCAGAATTCTGCAAGGCCTTAGACCTGGATCCACCAGACTTTTCATCAGATGATAATCAGCAACACACACCACCAAGAAGAGAGAAAAGGCTACAAACAGAGAGATGGCAGCAAACATCCTCGAGGGCAAGCAAGAAACTTTCCTCACAAGGCGCCCCACCAGAAAAAAGACGGGCGAACAATGCAGTTATTGAAGACGGGACTTGATTAAATCCCACACAGGATTACAGACTTTGAGGAACTGTCCAAAAAGGATGGGTAACTAATTATAGACTCTGTCTGGGTTATCCCAGCATGAATAAGTTTTGTGTGGTGGGTTTTGAATGTTTACTTAAACTTATATAGAGTTAGTTTAACATAATGTTATAATACGGTTCTACACAAACTTCACCCCTGGCTCCTTGTAGGGTATTATATTTAATTTTGTCCCTCATTTCATCTATTATAAACACTATACGGAGGGATGAAATGACGTTCCTACATTGCAGTTAGATACGAAATGGGATCACTGTAATTTATATCATCGACCCTGACCCCCCTCTAGAGTAAGGTCCCGTGGTTAAACATGGTTCCAATGCCTGCCCCCAGATATAGGGTAGGCATCAACTCTTTTTTTTGGTTAGCTATATATTTGTTAAGTTTCAGTTTGTTATATTATTTTATTTCTCTAATGTGTTCATATTGTCTGCAAATTAGATACCGAAGTAAGGTAATAACAATGCATATGGTAAGATATTGTACATGGTGTGTCTCATCGAAACCTAATATACTACTTGTCAATGGATACTCCTAACAAAACACTTAAATTTATCACGCAAAATGTAAAGGGTCTTAACTCCCCGGCCAAAAGATCTGTGGCAATGTCTGATTTTCATAAAAGAAAAGGGGATATTTTATTCCTACAAGAGACGCATTTTAAGCGCTCTCACGAGCCAAAATATATGAGCTCTAACTATAATCGGCATTTCCACAGCTCCGGCACTTCAAAAAAGTGTGGTGTAAGTATCTTGATACACAAGGTCATATCTTTTCAACATATCCAAACATACACTGATTTAGAAGGCCGATTTCTGGCAGTCTTCGGATTATTATATGGTAGACCGGTTACATTAATTAATCTCTATGCACCTAACACCCAACAACTTCCCTATTTTAGGAAAACATTTAGACGCATACTGGATATAGCTAAAGGATTAATCTTTATAGGGGGGGATCTTAACATTCCCATAAACCCAGGGATGGACAGCTCTAACCCAAACCCCAGCACATCTAAACGTACACTTAAACACTTATGGAAAATAATGAGAGATTACAATTTCTATGACATTTGGAGATTTATTAATCCAGACAAAAGGGAATACACTTTTTTTTCTTCCCCAAATAAGACATATAGCCGATTAGACTACCTGATCACCAATCAAATAGGGCTGGAACATATAAAAAACTCTGGGATCACTCATACAGTATGGTCGGATCACTCGGCCGTATATTTTGATATTGCATGGCCTAATACCCCTGTTACCCCATACATATGGAAGCTAGATGATTCCTTATTAAAAGGAGAGGTACAACTCACTAAGACTCAGAAAGCACTACAGGAATATTTTCTCTTTAATTCTACGGGGGATACCGACCCAATTACAGTTTGGGAAGCACATAAGTGTTTTATGAGAGGGGAATTCATGAAGAGAAAAGCCCAATTCAGAAGATTAGATAGGCAGAAATACTTAGACCTCACCTCAAGATTATCGGATTTAGAGCATAAACACAGATTAAATCAGGACGACCCAGACGTGACCCAATCACTCCAGGACACTAGAAAAGCACTTCATGATATGTTATTACAGGAATATACAGATACCAGATCCAAAGTTAGACAGAGATTTTATTATGAAGGCAATAGGGCAGGTAAACTCCTAGCTAGGGCACTAAAAATTAAAAAATTAAAAACATTTATACATGAGATAAAAACACCTAAAAACACTAAAGTTTATTCCACCAAAGATATCCTCCTACAATTCGAGGACTATTACACACAACTATACAATATTAAGCAAGAAACAGACAGCTTGTTTGCTGCCATAGACATGCAAACTTACCTGCAAGCACTTCCCATTCCCACACTAAACAAAGAACAAACAACAGACCTAGAAGCACCCATCACCTCAGAAGAGATAAAACTGGCAATACACGATCTTAACCCTGGAAAAAGCCCGGGCCCAGATGGCTTTTCCACCCAATACTATAAAGCCCTTGCCCCAATACTGATACCCCATTTGTTAGACATTTTCAATAGAGTGAATGACCAGAACCCTTTTCCACAGACTATGCTGGAGGCACACATTACGGTGCTCCCAAAGCCTGGGAAACCTCCCGATACGCCCCAAAATTTTAGACCCATCTCACTGTTAAATGTCGATGTGAAATTGTTCGCAAAGATCCTGGCACTACGCATCAATAAAATCCTCCCGAATCTAATTCATACGAATCAAGTAGGTTTTACACCCCACAGAGAGGCAAGGGACAATACTATTAAAATATTGAATCTGCTTGAATATGCTCATATATATAATATACCAACAATCTTCCTTGCTATGGATGCCGAAAAGGCTTTTGATAGATTGAACTGGGCCTTTTTAAGAGGTTCATTGGAGAGATTTGGAATGGGGGAGGGCTTTATTAATAAAATCTTTACACTATATAATGCACCTACGGCCAAAATCAAATTAAATGATTCCCTCTCAGGCAAGGTTCTGATTAACAATGGAACCAGACAGGGATGCCCCTTATCACCCATTTTGTTTGTACTGACAATTGAAATTTTAGCTGCAGCAATCCGATACAACATCAATATAAAAGGCATTCAGATCCAAAACGATCAATACAAACAGGCATTGTATGCCGATGACGTTATACTGACGCTCACAACCCCACAACAATCCTTAGAGGCACTAAAAGTAGAATTAGATATATATGGTGCACTCTCCGGTTTCAAAATTAACCCCACTAAATCAGAGATGCTAGGGATCCACATCACTAAACCAGAATTACAGGAGATTGCGAATAAATATCACTTTCACATACAAAATTCCTCTATCAAATATCTAGGGGTCCAAATATCACACAACCAGGAAACTCTATTCAAACAGAACTACCAAACCCTCTTAGATGAAATACAGCGAGAATTAAGCAATTGGGAACACAAAAATTTGTCCTGGGTGGGAAGAATGGAGGCATTCAAGATGTCAGGCCTACCTAAGATCTTATACAAATTTCAAACTGTACCTATCCCATTACCTCAGTCCTATCTGACCACACTACAAAATAGGGTTAACTCATATATATGGCAAAACAAACGGCCACGGGTAGCCAAAAAAATTATGTATAGAAATAGGAAGAATGGAGGACTGGGAGTACCCAATTTGGCGTACTACAGACAAGCGGCTATTCTCAACCGAGTTATAGATTGGTGCAAGCATGGAGAGAATAAAGAATGGGTTAGACTGGAACAACAACTAATTAATTGCCCTAATGTGGGAGGTATGTGTTGGATCAATAAAATACATAGAAACATGAGTAAAACACCCCCCAGAATTATACAGGAAACATTCAAGACGTGGGACTTTATCTCTAATAAATCTATGGGCATTTCTTCAAACCCCTCCCCACTAACACCGATCCTCCATAACCCAGAGATTCCGATAAGAAGGCAACCTGCTACTATAGCACTGTTCAATATTAATACATTGATCCCTATTCACACACTCACAAGTGAGGGCAAATTGAAATCTGAAGAAGAGATAGAGAAACTGGCACCAATACTTGCAAATGATTGGTACACACGTCAACAGCTATTACATTACATCACCCATAACACGCAGAAACCTAACCTATTGAGATCCCTCACACTATTTGAAACTATATGTTACTCACAAATCCCCACTAGAGGAGGTCTATCACTACTGTATAAATTGCTATTGGGTCACCACTCTAGATCCCTACCTGCATACTGTAGGAAATGGGAGGCTGAACTGCAAAGAGAAATCTCACAGAAAGAATGGGATATAATTTTTGTTAATATGGGAAAATCATCCTCCTCAATAAGCATAACGGAAACTAATCTAAAACTTTTATATAGATGGTACCTCACACCGCTTAGACTTTCAAAGATATACACTAACATAAATAATTTGTGCTGGCGGGGATGTGGTGAGGTGGGATCAATGACTCATATATGGTGGGAGTGTATATATATCCGACAATACTGGTCGGCAATCAAAGAAGAGATAGAGAAATGTTTATCACACAGGATTCTCCTCAATCCTCTATTACTGCTTTTTAACTATCCTCCCAAACTGAAATGTAAGCTTAGATTAAAATTATTACATATAATGACAAATGGAGCTAAACAGCTATTACCACGACTGTGGAAAAGCCAGAGAGTACCCACGGTCAATGAGTGGAAGGATCATGTTTCACAATTACTGACCCTAGAAAGATATCACTATACCCAGACCCAACAAATGGAGTTCTACTGTAATCTGAAGTTTTTATGGGAGGACTATATGGCAAATACGTAAGCAAATGTTTTATTGCATTAAGCACAAATACAAATTGTATCAATAATGATGATATTTGACACATTCATGTACTTACTACTTCGAGAATTGTTTTGTTACTTTTTTTTTTTTTTTTTTTTTTTCTATTTCTTTTCTTTATCTTGATTGTAATGTTATATTATCGATTGTTATGTAATAACTTTTGTTTCATCAATAAAAGAAATTTAAAACTTAAAAAAAAAAAAAAAAGAAAAAAAAAAAAAAAAAAAAAAGACATACACAAGTACTTTGAAAAAGCAGTGGCGAAATGTGCGTCAGGCGTTCGCACTGCCCTCTGTTAGTTTAATTTAATTGTTGGTGCATATGCACACTATTGTTTACACTCTGCAATAGTTGACGTAGCTCAGGGTTAAAACCCCCCTCCTTCTCTCTAAATCGGTGTGGGTGCTGTGAAAGCTATCTTAAAGGGACAGTCAACACCAGAATTTTTGTTGTTTAAAAGATAGATAATCTCTTTATTACCCATTCCCCAGTTTTGCATAACCAATACGGTTATAATAATATACTTTTTACTTCTGTGATTACATTGCATCTAAGCCTCTGCAAACGGCCCCCTTATTTCAGTTCTTTTGACAAACTTGCATTTTAGCCAATCAGTGCTTACTCCTAGGTAACTTCATGTGTGTGAGCTCAATGTTATCTATATGACACACATGAACTAACGCCCTCTGGTGGTGAAAAACTGTCAAAATGCATTCACATAAGAGGCGGCCTTCAAGGTCTAAGAAATTAGCATATGAGCCTATTTAGGTTTAGCTTTCAACTAAGAATACCAAGAGAAAGTTGTTAAAAATCACATGCCCTATTTGAATCATGAACGTTTATTTATTTTGGACTTGACTGTCCCTTTAAGCATTTGCGGCGAATAGCAAGATAGGGTGTATGTATATATATATATATATATATATATATATATCTCGCAGCATTCGTTGCCGATTAGATTTACATTTTCTCTATATGCTACATATATTTTATTTAAGTGTGACTACACTGTTATCACTTTGAGTATTGTTACTCATTTAACAGGAAGCAGGCATGTACTTGTGTATGTCTTTTAAAATGATTTTAATGCATCTCAGTTTTTAATCAACTTTATTAAAAGTTATATTTTATTTTAGGTCTCCCCCCCCCCCCACCCTTCATTTGCTTGGTAAATATCTCAACTGCTGATACAATAAGTGCAACACAATAGTGCTTCTCTTTTTCTCATTCTAATACCTTACGCCAGTACTAGGCACTGCCTTTTGCAGTACACTAAGGTTTTTCTGCATTGGGATCGGCGTATTTTCCGCCCCCCTCCTTCTGACATTGTTCAGATAATTTCATACAATATGTGTATGATGTTTCAGAGAATTGGAGGAATGAATAGGACTCGCCTGTCAATCATTTTGACAAATAGGCGGGCGGTTGAAAGAAGTTGATCGTAAGCTGTTGTAAAAGGTAAAAAACAGCAATAAATAATAAGATTTAAAAAAAATATATATTAATTAAACTAGGGTTATTTTTAAAAGATCAATACTACTGCGTTACCGAGTTGGGCTAACTTTACCTTCACCTTAATAAAAAAACTAAGAAAGGAATTCCAAATATATACTAATTCATTTGCTCAATTACAGTAAGGTTTCTGATGATATAATGGTGCTAAAATGTTAATATTGTAGCTGCATGGATTCAAGCATACTTGTACAAGCAGCCTTTTAGGTCTATGATTAAAAGACAATTCTAATAAACGTTGTTTTACAAGTTTTTACTGAGAACAGTACATATATAGTATATACATTCCCTCCTGAATAGCTGATCTCGAGCAGGACATGACCAGTCATTAGCAGCTATGGACGACTGCGGCTCCTGATTGGCTCATAGTTTGCAGGTCCCTAACCTATGTGTCTTAAACAGGACACCTTCTCAGAGAGTCAGCAGTGGCTTGTTTGACACAAAATAAGTCTTCACTGACGCAATCAACAGCACGTCCAGCTCTCTGAGCAGGCACAGTATTTGAATTTTGATGCTCTAGTCACACGTAGCATTTGTGCGTATGTTGCTGAAACAATAACAACTTTTTTTACTAGAAGCATTTCTGCATAAATGCCAACGGCAAGACAAGATGGCGCTATTATGACCTCCCTCCCTCCTGCAGGCCTCATGAAATTGTGCAGCTATCAAAAAAATCAAGCCCCAATAAAAAAAAAGACCTGCAACATACAGGGTAAGTTGCTGGTCATTAAGGGGTTAAAGGGATATTAAACCCATAACTTTCCTTTCATGATTCAAATAGAGCATACTGTTTTAAACAACTTTCCAAATCACTTCTATTATCTAATTCACTTTATTCTCTTTGTATCCTTTGTTAAAAAAAAGAATATCTAGGTAGGGTTAAGAGCTAGCTGCTGATTGGGTGCTACAAAAATATACTTCTTGTCATTGGCTTACCGATGTGTTCAGCTTGTTCCTAGATGTACATTGCTGCTCCTTTTAATAAAGGATACCAAGAGAATGAAGCAAAACCAGTACCAGAAATAAATGAGAAAGTTGTCTAATAAAACTGTATGATCTAGGACTAAATACTTTAGTAAGAAATGCAAAAATGACATGAACAATTTACAGAATCTTAGTGTTGTTTTAGAATAGCATTTTATATCACACACACACTACCGATTCTTTGTTAAAGGTAAATCAATAGAACTTTGGAAACTATACAGCAATCTTTAAAACAAATTATATTGATTGATCATAGAAACATAGAATTTGACAGTAGATAAGAACCAAAAAGGCCAATCAAGTCTACCCATATTACTTTTTCCTTAGGATAGCCTTATGCATGTCCCAGGCATTTTTAAATTTCTTTACAGTCTTTGTGTTTACCACCTCAAATGGAAGTTTATTCCATGAATCCACCACCCTTTCAGATAGATGAAGGGGGCAATCAATAGCAGCATACTGCTCAATGTTAAAGCTCCAATATCCAATACACAGAAAAATATATATGCAGCTACCAATATATATGAGCTACCTCATGCATACATAACAGTCCCACTAATACAAAAAAAAAGTTCCATTATCTAATCAGCTTGCCGATCACCTCTCAACACTTGTTCACAAGAACACCTCCTATATCAGCTATGGACAGGCTGCAAGCATATTTGCTTTGTCGTATGCTTTTTTGTAGTATGCAAAGAGTACTCACATACATGAGAGACTGTACTAATGTCACATGCCTGAGAATGCCAGTGAATCAGGCTCTGATCAGCAGTAGACTGACACTCACTATGACAATTGATATGGCCCTTTTAAACACATAGGCGTGAAGTACAGGCTTGCCCCCTTCTTTAGTCCCGTGTGGCAGGTATACAGTTCAGCTACATTTTCTAACAATACAATTACAAAATAAAAATGCTCTAAAATTTGTTGAAACATTTATTACACAAATGTCAGTGCATTCTAATACATATCTATTGTACTCTTGCCAAGTCTTTCTCTGGACCCACAATGCATTGCCACTCCTGAGCAGTACCCAGCCTGTAATTAGCAGCTACAGGGGTATGAGTGGCAATGCATTTTGGGTACCGAGCATGAATTTAGCTATGTGTTACTTTTGCATTTTTTTTTGCACTATGTCTCTTTATGAGACATTGCAGCAGAGCGTGTGCCAAGGCCCTGTAAATATATTTGCTTTTAAAATGTTGTTGCTTTAAAGGGATACGAAAAACAACACAAATATTTTCTGATTCAGACAAAGCATAGAATTTTAAAAAAAATAAAAAAATTCCAATTTACTTTTGTTATCAAATTTGCTTCACTCCCATGGTATTCTGTTGAAGAGATACCTAGGTAGGCATCTGGAGCACTAAATGGCAGGAAATAGTGCTTCCGTCTAGTGCTCTTGCAAATAGATAGCATCCTGCTGCCATATAGTGCTCCAGACACGTGCACGCTCCTGAGCTCACATTCCTGCTTTTCAACAAAAGATACCAAGAGAACAAATACAATTTGATTACAGAAGTAAATTAGAAAGTTGCTTAAAATTGTATGTTCTCCTCCCTTTCCCGTCGGTACTTGTTGCCTGCGGGTCATACCCCTTCTCCCTTTTCCCTTGTCGCCGGTAGATGGCACCTCCCCAGGAGAGGAGCTCCTCTAGAAGCCCTTTATATCTCGTTTTATACTATGTTTCATATTATCTACCTTATATCTCATGTTACATACACCCTGATACTCTGCTATGAGAATAATTGTTCCAGAATGTAATCTGACCCGTATTATACACAAAACCCAGGATACTTGAACAGGTCTCTACGTAAGCGTATATATAAAGTTCAGCTATAATGATGACAGCCTGGAAAGTCTGTAAACTCTAATAGAATCTATAGCTTCGTCGTCCCCCCGCCCTCATAGCTATAATCCACTCTTATACTAGGTGGATAAATAAGCGGTATTAACCCGCTACAGACATCATTTTGTCATAAGTTGCTCTTAGTCTTTTGTTTACCATGAAGATGAGGCTTTCTGCCTCCTGTTCACGTATATCTAATAGGAGCAAATTGTTTTGATTCCCTATAATTTGTCAATCCTTCAAAAACAAATACACCTCTATTATAATAAACGTATCACCCTATAGGAAGTATAATTTACCAGGGTTGTTTAAATTCTTTCATTATTATCTTTATGTTATGACATAGGAAACGAAATAGAAAAGAGGTAAACTCAGAATGTAAAAGTTGTACTTCGCATTTACAGACAATGTCTTATAAATAACATATGTTATGTCTTATAGCAAGCTGCTGATTGTATACTGTCTGATGTTTTGTATCTTTGATATTGCCTCAATAAAAAACTTTGATTTAAAAAAAAAATAAAAAAAAATTGTATGTTCTATCTGAATCAGGAGAGAAACATATTGAGTTTCATGTCTAAGCTACTATTCCCCATTCTATTGTTTTTCATCCAGTACCTGCAGATCTCTTTAAAGGGACATTATACACTCATTTTTTCTTTGCATAAATGTTTTGTAGATGATCTATTTATATAGCCCATAAAGTTTTTTTTTAAAATAAATGTTTAGTTTTGCTTATTTTTAAGTAACATTGCTCTGATTTTCAGACTCCTAACCAAGCCCCAAAGTTTTATGTGAATACGCTCAGCTACCTACTCCAGCTTGCTCCTGTTTGTGTAAAGGGTCTTTTCATATGCAAAAGAAGGGGGAGGGGGGAGTGTCTTATTTCCCACGTGCAGTGGGCTTTCCAGCTACCTTTTCAACAGAGCCAAACTGACAGCTTCTAAGTAAGTTTTTAAACCATTTTATACTGGATTTTTATATCAGTATCTGTGCATCTTATTCTTTATAGTAGTGTCTATTACATGCAGTTATATGAAAATGAGCGTATACTGTCCCTTTAAGGAGTTCTCTCATTTTAACCCTTTACATGGGCTGAATCTGCATACTGGATGTGGCCATCGTATTCTCACACCCTGTGACACGAGTGGTGCGCATTCACAGAGCAGTGATATAGTTGTCTTTTTGACAAGCCGTATTGTGCACTTCAGTTTTGCGTGCACAATACAGAACAGGAGCTGTACATTTCTGCAGTGACTGAATTGCTCTATATTATTCCAGAGGACTTTTTTCATATTTGTTACGTTACTTGTAAACCCTATTTAACCTCTTAAGGACATATGACGGAATTTTTCCATCATAAAACAATTGAGCAAACTGAAAGCTGTGTCCTTAAAGGGTTAAAATAAAAAAAAATAAACCCCCAGCTTTATATTGTGGGAGATGAACTAAAGTGCAAAGTACATCTGTCAAAAGCTAACAACATTGCTCATCAATGAATGTGCACCTCTTCCGTTAAAGGGTACAAGACTATTCAAAATCCAAGATGGCGGTGCCTAGTTTGAAGAGATGAAGCATCACCAATGGGTCTCTGTAAAGGGTTAAAATAAGAACAACAACAACAACAGTATAGTGCAGGGGTCAGCAGCCTTCGGCTCCCAGATGTTTTGGAACTACATTTCCCACGATGCTGAGACACTCTTTAGGCTATCTGAGCATCATGGGAAATGTAGTTCCAAAACATCTGGGAGCCGAAGGTTGCTGACCCCTGGGTAGTGAGTGGTAACCCTACTACTGTAGTTGTATCCTGAATTTGAAGTGAAGGTCAACTTTACTCAACTGCCCCACATCATTGGATAAACTTTGCAAAATGAGGGTGGGTTTAATTCAGATTTGCATGGTAGGTATGTGCAAAGGGCACAGTCCGATGGACTTTTTTTTTTCCCTCTACATTGTGACCAAAAGTCATAACCAAAGGAATCTCATCTCACAGATAATGACATTTTATAGACCTTTTCACAAACTTTGACCTCATAATCCTTAAAAGAAATATTCACATTTTACCACACTCATAAATCTGGCAGCCACAGCTCAGTGCTTATGTTTCAATAGCATAAATCACTGTAAAGACTGGGTTATAATTGGTTATGTAGCAGAGGTCAAGGATACCAGCAAAACTGGTTTTTAGAATAAAGCAAAATTGTGAGCAAACTTTCTAGTAATCTGTAGAAAAGCATTTCAGTTCATTGGTTCACACATCCAGCTCTCTTTAAACTATAAATCAGAAATAAACAAGTCAAAAACTCTTTACCCAGCAGTACATTGGTAAACTAATAAATTGTTAAAAAAAAAAAAAAAACTTTCAGACAATTGGATTACAATAATTCAATAAGCACTTCCACACTTTACATTATAAAGTATTTTCTCAATCATATTTTAACAAAACAATACATTTTCTTAAATATTAATATTGCATGATAATAAAGCAAACAGAAAAATTATCTTCAAGCTTGATTTTTTTTTTATGATCATAGCCCTTTCAG
Organism: Bombina bombina; assembly: GCF_027579735.1. Lineage (NCBI taxonomy): Eukaryota > Metazoa > Chordata > Amphibia > Anura > Bombinatoridae > Bombina > Bombina bombina. Next base: position 490,601,586 of record NC_069501.1, on the reverse strand, counting down.
GCTACTGCATGCAATTAATAATGTATGGAATATTAAACACTATTCGATTGATAATTTTGTATCTATTAAAAGTATATTGAGCATTAAAAAGTACTATAAATCTTAAGTCATTTAAATTACTATATGTATATCATGTTTTTTTTTTTTTCAATATCACAAGACTGTTACAGGTTTATAATTCTGTATCTATTAAACTAAATATCCAATAAAAATCCGGATATGGCATTTCAACTCTTTAAAATTATGTTTTAATTTTTAAAACATCTACAGGCAATAAATTATTGTATTTTGCAAATGTAAAAACCTTATATTTTTAGTTAGAATATAAAATTTGCCCAGCCTGATTCAGGAACCTATCGGTTACTATTGTAAAACCCCCAGCAGCTGGAAGGAATATTCTAAACCAATATTCCCCGTTTCAATATTTACCAAATGCACTGCATGTAAGACTGCAAGCCATTGCCTGTCAGTGAGATCTAATGTCAAACAGGTTCCAATACTGACCTCGATCTTGTCCACGCTCCTGGCACAGCCCACCACTTTCATGCCATGCTGGACAAGTGCCCGGGCCACTGCTGCTCCGATGCCCGCAGAGGCTCCCGTCACAAGTGCCACACGACCCTTCCAACGTTCCATTAGATCTTACAGGAGATCCCACTTCAAGTTCCAGGCCACAAAAGATCCCCTGCGCAGATATCCTGTAGATCACTTTAGGTCAACAGCCTTTTACTCTTTGCTCCTGCCTTCTTCAGCGCTTATCTTTTCTCTCTCCTTCCTCCCATTTCACTCCTCCCTCCAGCACATAATCATTCCGTTCACACTTGCTGTTTAATCCTCGCCAAGCTTCTTTTTTTTTTTTTTTTCTTCTATCAATTTAGTCCCTCCCACGTCCTACCCACGTCCCTCCCACGTCCTACCCACGTCCCTCCCACGTCCCTCCTTGTTCTTTAACCCCTCCCCACTAGATACGTGTGTGAATTTAGATTGAATACAAACAACATTTGTGGGGTTTTGTCATTTACCTTTGAATTCATGATAACAGCACACTGACTTGTGACTAAATATCTATAAACACATACACTTTACTAGACGTTTTTATAAAATGATATAAAAAATAATAAAATATATATATATATAAAAATATGTTTCTATACACCTAGGTATATAAGTTGTGCACAAACTAGTATTTTATGTTAGTTTCAAAATACTTTTAAACAGCTGTAATCTATACAGTAAGGTAAAGGGCAACTAAAACACATTTTTTTTTCTTTTATGATTCAGGTAAAAACATACCAATTTAAAGGGACAGTAAAGTAAAAAAAAACTTTCATGATTTAAATATGGCATGTAATTTTAAACAACTTTCCAATTTACTTCTATTATCAAACTTGCTTCATTCTCTGGGTATCCTTTGTTGAATGAACTATATTAACACATTGTGTGAGCCAGTGACTAGAGACATGAGTGTAATTCCTGCTCCTGAACCTATCTAATTATGGTTTTTAACAAAGGATTCCAAGAGAACAAAATACATTTGATAATAGAAGTAAACTAAAAAGTCTCCTAAAAATCATGTTCTATATAAACCATTAACATTTTTATTTTGAAGTCCCTTTAATGTCACCAAACTGGTGTTACGTGTCCCTCTTTTTTACAATTTGCTGTTGATCTCCAGTTTGCTGAGGGGGAACATGCCTCTTTCTAGTTATAATTTTATTATGCCCACCAAAATATATACATTGTGGGCAGAAATGCTTCTAGACCAGTGTTTTTTTTATTCCAGCCCCCAGGGCACACACACAGGCCAATTTTCAGGATTCATGAACCATGGTTATTGATCAGCTGATTATTTCACCTCAGTTAAAAAAATATAGTGTGCCCTGAAGAGTAGAATTGAGAAACACTGTTCTAGACTATAAAATATGGATGTGGGGGGAACTTCCGGGCAGCGGCCATGAGCAGTCGCAAAGCCGCATGCTGCTGCAGATTTTTTTTATTTACTTTAAAATAACCAAATCTATTTTTAGATGCTTGATCCGTATAACTCTATGCAAGACCTACTCTACATTTTGCAGCAAATACTGAACATAAAAGGGTGAGGATAGCTGTTGGCATCGGCACCTGGAGCCGTTTCAAGACCTCGGCCTCATTCAACCACCCGGCAGGGCGCCTTTGCCCTGTCGTTAAGCAGCACTGTGTTTGCTTTCAACTTATATATTTTAGCATCTATTGCCGCTACATCTTTCGAGGATTTAAGGGATTACACTGCTTATCATTTACCAAATGGAGACATTCGGCAGAGACTTTGTTGAGGCTGTGGCGCACTTGCTGGACCTACATTTTCAGCACCTCATAGCCAGGGTAACTGCAGCATGATGTCCCGCGCCATATCAACCACGGAGCGATGAGCTACTGGGGCAGGTAAACTTACAGATCCCACTTATTGAAATGGACTGTAAAGTGATAAGTCACTCGAACACGTTGTGTATGACCGAGCACCCAGTTAGAGATGGAGAGCAACGAGTACTCCCAGAGCAACAGGCAATTCAGGCTGAGGATCATTTAACCATTTCCGAGACTTGCTCTGCTTCAGACCTTCCTGAGTTTACAATACAGGCGAAAGCCTCTATAGAAGGATGCAGCATTCTCATCACCTCATGGATAGTGATGTCGCGAATTGTTCGCCAGCGAATAGTTCCCGGCGAACATAGCTTGTTCGCGTTCACAGCGGCAGGCGAACATATGCGATGTTCGATCCGCCCCTATTCGTCATCATTGAGTAAACTTTGACCCTGTATCTCACAGTCTGCAGACACATTACAGCCAATCAGCAGCAGACACTCCCTCCCAGACCCTCTCAACTCCTGGGCAGCAGCCATTTTAGATTCATTTTGATCCTGCATTGTTAGTGAGAGGAGTTTTAGTGCTGCTGCTGCTGATTTTTTAGGGAAATTGATAGCTAGGCTAGTGTATTCAGTGTCCACTACAGTCCTGAAGGACTCATCTGATCTCTGCTGTAAGGACAGCACCCCAAAAAGCCCTTTTTAGAGTTAGAACATCAGTCTTTTTTTTTTTGCCTGTGTAATTTTGACTGTGAAACATCAGTCTGCTAGTGTAATCTAATTGCAGTTGCCTGCCTGCCAGCGTGTGTGCCAGGCCCACTTGCCAACTAGTGCCACCACTCATATCTGTTGTAACAGTAGTGTATATATTTAAAAAAAAAAAAACTTTTTTGACTGTGAAACATCAGTCTGCTAGTGTAATCTAATTTCAGTTGCCTGCCTGCCAGTGTGTGTGCCAGGCCCACTTGCCAACTAGTGCCAACACTCATATCTGTTGTAACAGTAGTGTAAATATTTTTTAAAAAAAACTTTTTTGACTGTGAAACATCAGTCTGCTAGTGTAATCTAATTGCAGTTGCCTGCCTGCCAGCGTGTGTGCCAGGCCCACTTGCCAACTAGTGCCACCACTCATATTTGTTGTAACAGTAGTGTAAATATTTAAAAAAAAACTTTTTTGACAGTGAAACATCAGTCTGCTAGTGTAATCTAATTGCAGTTGCCTGCCTGCCAGCGTGTGTGGCAGGCCCACTTGCCAACTAGTGCCACCACTCATATTTGTTATAACAGTAATGTAAATATTTAAAAAAAAAACTTTTTAAACTGTGAAACATCAGTCTGCTAGTGTAATCTAATTGCAGTTGCCTGCCTGCCAGCGTGTGTGCCAGGCCCACTTGCCAACTAGTGCCACCACTCATATCTGTTGTAACAGTAGTGTAAATATTTAAAAAAAAAAACTTTTTTGACTGTGAAACATCAGTCTGCTAGTGTAATCTAATTGCAGTTGCCTGCCTGCCAGCGTGTGTGCCAGCCCCACTTGCCAACTAGTGCCACCACTCATATCTGTTGTAACAGTAGTGTAAATATTTAAAAAAAAAACTTTTTTGACTGTGAAACATCAGTCTGCTAGTGTAATCTAATAGCAGTTGCCTGCCTGCCAGCGTGTGTGCCAGGCCCACTTGCCAACTAGTGCCACCACTCATATTTGTTGTAACAGTAGTGTAAATATTTAAAAAAAAAACTTTTTTGACTGTGAAACATCAGTCTGCTAGTGTAATCTAATTGCAGTTGCCTGCCTGCCTGCCAGCGTGTGTGCCAGGCCCACTTGCCAACTAGTGCCACCACTCATATCTGTTGTAACAGTAGTGTAAATATTTTAAAAAAAACTTTTTTGACTGTGAAACATCAGTCTGCTAGTGTAATCTAATTGCAGTTGCCTGCCTGCCAGCGTGTGTGCCAGGCCCACTTGCCAACTAGTGCCACCACTCATATCTGTTGTAACAGTAGTCTAAATATTTAAAAAAAATACTTTTTTGACTGTGAAACATCAGTCTGCTAATGTAATCTAATAGCAGTTGCCTGCCTGCCAGCGTGTGTGCCAGGCCCACTTGCCAACTAGTGCCACCACTCATATCTGTTGTAACAGTAGTGTAAATATTTAAAAAAAAAACTTTTTTGACTGTGAAACATCAGTCTGCTAGTGTAATCTAATAGCAGTTGCCTGCCTGCCAGCGTGTGTGCCAGGCCCACTTGCCAACTAGTGCCACCACTCATATCTGTTGTAACAGAAGTGTAAATATTTTTTAAAAAAACTTTTTTGACTGTGAAACATCAGTCTGCTAGTGTAATCTAATTGCAGTTGCCTGCCTGCCAGCGTGTATGCCAGGCCCACTTGCCAACTAGTGCCACCACTCATATCTGTTGTAACAGTAGTGTAAATATTTAAAAAAAAAAACTTTTTTGACTGTGAAACATCAGTCTGCTAGTGTAATCTAATTGCAGTTGCCTGTCTGCCAGCGTGTGTGCCAGGCCCACTTGCCAACTAGTGCCACCACTCATATTTGTTGTAATAGTAGTGTAAATATTTAAAAAAAAAACTTTTTTGACTGTGAAACATCAGTCTGCTAGTGTAATCTAATTGCAGCTGCCTGCCTGCCAGCGTGTGTGCCAGGCCCACTTGCCAACTAGTGCCACCACTCATATCTGTTGTAACAGTAGTGTAAATATTTTAAAAAAAAACTTTTTTTGACTGTGCAACATCAGTCTGCTAGTGTAATCTAATTGCAGCTGCCTGCCTGCCAGCGTGTGCCAGGCCCACTTGCCAACTAGTGCCACCACTCATATTTGTTGTAACAGTACTGTAAATATTTTTAAAAAAAACTTTTTTGACTGTGAAACATCAGTCTGCTAGTGTAATCTAATAGCAGTTGCCTGCCTGCCAGCGTGTGTGCCAGGCCCACTTGCCAACTAGTGCCACCACTCATATCTGTTGTAACAGTAGTGTAAATATTTAAAAAAAAACTTTTTTGACTGTGAAACATCAGTCTGCTAGTGTAATCTAATTGCAGTTGCCTGCCTGCCAGCGTGTGTGCCAGGCCCATTTGCCAACTAGTGCCACCACTCATATTTGTTGTAACAGTAGTGTAAATATTTTTTTTAAAAAAAACTTTTTTGACTGTGAAACATCAGTCTGCTAGTGTAATCTAATTGCAGTTGCCTGCCTGCCAGTGTGTGTGCCAGGCCCACTTGCCAACTAGTGCCACCACTCATATCTGTTGTAACAGTAGTGTAAATATTTAAAAAATAAACTTTTTTGTCTGCTTTTTTGTGTCAGGCTCACAGTGTATACTGTGCCAACTTGCCCAGTGCCACAACTCATATCTTGTTTAATAGTAGTGTAAGTGTACATTTAAAAAAAATAAACTTTTTGGATTGTGAAACATCAGTCTGCTTTTTTTGTGTCAGGCTCACAGCGTATACTGTGCCCACTTGCCCAGTGGCACCACTCATATCTGTTGTAACAGTAGTGTAAATATTTAAAAAATAAACTTTTTTGACTGTGAAACATCAGTCTGCTTTTTTGTGTCAGGCTCACAGCGTATACTGTGCCCACTTGCCCAGTGGCACCACTCATATTTTGTTTAATAGTAGTGTAAGTGTACATTTAAAAAAAAAAAATGACAGGCAGAGGCAGGCCACCCCGCAGGTGCCGTCATGGTCGTGGTGCTGTGATTCCCTTTGACCCTACAATAATGCCCAGTGTTCAGAGGCCACGTACCATGAACGTGAAAAGTTCTGAGGAGGACCTAGTTGACTGGCTAACACAGGACACCCAATCTCCTACAGCTTCCGCTCGGAACCTTGACGCACCATCCACCTCCAGCTTAGCTTCGAGTACCTCTCAAGTGACCACTCACCCGCCTGCCGCCACCACCAACACTAGCACCACAGCCGCTTCACTTAATCTGTCAGAGGAGTTATTGACACATCAGTTTGAAGAAATGATTGATGCACAACCATCATTGACAGAGGATGTAGATAACAGTGATATGTCTCAGTCAGGCAGCATTACAGACATGGACGTACGGTGTGATGATGATGATGATGATGTTGTACCCACTGCTTCTTTTGTTGATTTGTCAGATACAAGTGAAGCGGTTGATGATGATGCGTCCGTGGATGTCACGTGGGTGCCCGCTAGAAGAGAAGAAGAAGAGGGGGAAAGTTCAGATGGGGAGACAGAGAGGAGGAGGAGGAGACGAGTTGGAAGCAGGGGGAGGTCGTTGCAAGGAGCTAGTGGCACAGTCAGACAGCATGCATCGGCACCCGGGGTCAGCCAGACAGCACGCCAATCAACGCATGCTGTTGCCACCACCAGAATGCCGTCATCGCAGAGCTCAGCAGTGTGGAATTCTTTTTGTGCGTCTGCCTCTGACAACAGCGATGCCATTTGTAACCTGTCCCAAAAGAAACTGAGTCATGGGAAGTCCAACACCCACCTAGGTACAACTGCTTTGCGAAGGCACATGATCTCACATCACAAACGCCGATGGGATGAACACATGAGCAGAAGCAGCACACAAACTCAAAGCCGCCATCCTCCTCCTGGTCCAGCATCTTCAGCCACGTCAACCACTGCTGTCCTCCTTGCCCCCTCTCAACCATCCGCCACTCCGTCTCTCTTCTGTAGCAGTTCCTGCTCATCTGCCCACAGTCAGGTGTCTGTCAAGGACATGTTTGAGCGTAAGAAGCCAATGTACCAAAGTCACCCCCTTGCCCGGCATCTGACAGCTGGCTTGTCTGAACTCTTAGCCCGCCAGCTTTTACCATACAAGCTGGTGGAGTCTGAGGCGTTCAAACAATTTGTAGCTATTGGGACACCGCAGTGGAAGGTACCCGGCCGAAATTTCTTTGCCCAAAATGCAATCCCAAACCTGTACTTGATTGTGCGAAAGGAAGTAATGGCATGTCTGGCACACAGTGTTGGGGCAAGGGTCCATCTGACCACTGATAGCTGGTCTGCAAAGCATGGTCAGGGCAGGTATATCACCTACACTGCGCATTGGGTAAACCTGCTGACGGCTGCCAAGCATGGAATGCGTGGCTCTGCAGAGGAGTTGGTGGCACCGCCACAACTTGCAGGCAGGCCTGCTGCCACCTCCTCTACTCCTCCTACTCCATCCTCTTCCATAACCTCTTCCTCGGCTGAGTCCTCTTCTGCTGCTGCGTCTTGCTCCACATCAACGGCACCCCCCCAGCTCCGCAGGTACTATTCCACATCCCGGATACAGCAGTGTCACGCCGTCTTGGGGTTGACTTGCCTGAAAGCAGAGAGTCACACCGGAACAGCACTCCTGTCTGCCCTGAACGCACAGGTGGATCAGTGGCTGACTCCGCACCAACTGGAGATTGGCAAAGTGGTTTCTGACAATGGAAGTAATTTGGTGGCGGCATTGAAATTGGGCAAGTTGACACATGTGCCGTGCATGGCACATGTGTGTAATCTGATCATACAACGCTTTGTGCATAAGTACCCAGGCTTACAGGGTGTCCTGAAGCAGGCCAGGAAGGTGTGTGGCCATTTGAGGCGTTCCTACACGGCCATGGCACACTTTTCAGATATCCAGCGGCAAAACAACATGCCAGTGAGGCGCTTGATTTGCGACAGCCCGACACGTTGGAATTCAACACTCCTAATGTTCGACCACCTGCTCCAACAAGAAAAAGCCGTTAACAAGTATTTGCATGACCGGGGTGCTAGGACAGCCTCTGCGGAGCTGGGAATTTTTTTTCCACGTTACTGGGCGCTCATGCGCAATGCCTGTAGGCTCATGCGTCCTTTTGAGGAGGTGACAAACCTAGTCAGTCGCACCGAAGGCACCATCAGCCACATCATACCATTTGTTTTCTTACTGCAGCGTGCCCTGCGAAGAGTGCTGGATCAGGCCGTAGATGAGCGTGAAGAGGAAGAGTTGTGGTCACCATCACCACCAGAAACAGCCTTATCAGCATCGCTTGCTGGACCAGCGGCAACGCTGGAAGAGGATTGTGAGGAAGAGGAGCCAGAGCAGGAATGTGGCTTTGAGGAGGAGGAGGAAGACCAACCACAACAGGCATCCCAGGGTGCTCGTTGTCACCTATCTGGTACCCGTGGTGCTGTACGTGGCTGGGGGGAAGAAGATACCTTCAGTGAGATCACTGAGGATGAGGAATGGGACATGAGTAGCTCGGCATCCAACCTTGTGCAAATGGGGTCTTTCATGCTGTTGTGCCTGTTGAGTGACCCTCGTATAAAAAAGCTGAAGGAGAATGACCTGTACTGGGTGTCCACGCTATTAGACCCCCGGTATAAGCATAAAGTGCCTGAAATGTTACCAAATTACCGCAAGTCGGAAAGGATGCAGCAGTTCCAAACTAAATTAAAAAGTATGCTTTACACAGCGTATAAGGGTGATGTCACAGCACAACGGGAATCTAACAGGGGAAGAGGTTAAAGTAATCCTACGACTCCCACGACCACGCCGGCAAGGACAGGGCGCTTTACAGACGTGTTGTTGATGGAGGACATGCAGAGCTTTTTAACTCCTATGCATCGCCACAGCCCTTTGGGGTCCACCCTCAAAGAACGACTTGACCGACAGGTAGCAGACTACCTCGCCTTAACTGCAGATCTCAACACTCAGAGGAGTGATGAACCCCTCGACTACTGGGTGTGCAGGCTTGACTTGTGGCCTGAGCTATCCCAATTTGCAATAGAACTTCTGGCCTGCCCTGCTTCAAGTGTCCTGCTTCAAGTGTCCTGTCCTGAAAGGACCTTCAGTGCAGCAGGAGGTATTGTGACTGAGAAGAGAAGTCGCCTAGGTCAAAAGAGTCTAGATTACCTCACCTTTATTAAGATGAATGAGGGATGGATCCCGAAGGGGCTGACATTGGGTGATACATTCGAGTAAAAAAGGCCTGATGAGATGAGCTGCCTTGGGCTAAAAATGGTCCACACGCTGCTGTATTTTATCTTCGAATGCCAGATGACTTGCGTGACTTATCCGCCATCAACTAGGGTTCAAGCCGCAATGTTTTAGGGAACTTTCTGCCTGGGAAACAAACATCAATTTTTACAGCGGCTGCAACAATATCTAATTTTTCAGGCATGTGTACATGCCTAATTTTTCTGGCCTTTGGTGCAACACTGTGGCTTCAAAAACCAAACCAATAAAAAAGGCACATAACAGGGATTAAACTGATAGGAATAGTACTACTTAACACACCACTCCTATCTGGTGGCACATTAGATTGCACGCGCAGTGCCCCAAATTTGAAGTAGGAGGACCGACCAAGCATCTTTTTTCATCTCCCGGTTCCTAAAATCCATGCCATATACACGTCCCCTGATAGGGGACAGAACAGGGATTAAACTGATAGGAATAGTACTACTTAACACACCTTATAATAATGCAGAGAGAGGAGTCTGAAGAAGAGGAGTCAGAGGAGGAAGGTGGCTTTGAGGAGGTGGAAGACCAAACACAGCAGGCGTCCCAGGGGGCTTGTCGTCACCTTTCGGGGACCCTTGGTGTTGTACGTAGCTGGGTGGAGGAAGAGACCTTTAATGACATCAGTGAGGACAAGGAACGGACATGGCTAGCTTGGTATCCAACCTTGTGCAAATGGGGAGTTTGCGGTTGTGCAAATGGACTGTTTGCGGTTGTTTGCGGTGCGTTAAAGGGACAGTCTAGGCCAAAATAAACTTTCATGATTCAGATAGAGCATGTAATTTTAAACAATTTTCTAATTTACTTTTATCACCAATTTTGCTTTGTTCTCTTGGTATTCTTAGTTGAAATCTTAACCTAGGAGGTTCATATGCTAATTTCTTAGACCTTGAAGCCCACCTCTTTCAGATTGCATTTTAACAATTTTTCACCACTAGAGGGTGTTAGTTCACGTATTTCATATAGATAACACTGTGCTCGTGCACGAGAAGTTATCTGGGAGCAGGCACTGATTGGCTAGACTGCAAGTCTGTCAAAAGAACTGAAAAAAGGGGCAGTTTGCAGAGGCTTAGATACAAGATAATCACAGAGGTTAAAAGTATATTATTATAAATGTGTTATGCAAAACTGGGAAATGGGTAATAAAGGGATTATCTATCTTTTAAAACAATAAAAATTCTAGTGTAGACTGTCCCTTTAAACGGGGAGTTTGGTCTGTCACTGTGAAGTGGGCGTAACCCTTACACTACCTGATTGATACAACATCATACCTGATGTTTTAAAGCACGTTATTCCAAACAATTTAGGAATGTTAGGTGATTTATGCCCTTTGTGGCTTAAAACCAGACTCTGCATCAACTATGTAATTTTCCATGGGAGTTTTGCCATGGATCCCCCTCCGGCATGCCACAGTCCAGGTGTTAGTCCCCTTGAAACAACTTTTCCATCACTATTGGGGCCAGAAAGAGTCCCTGTGGGTTTAAAAATTCGCCTGCCCATTGAAGTCAATGGCGGTTCGCCCGGTTCGCTGGTTTGCAAATTTTTGGGGAAGTTCGCGTTCGCTGTTTGCGAACCCAAAATTTTAGGTTCGCAACATCACTACTCATGGAGCGATAATTGTTCCGCTGCAAGAAGTCAGGTCTTCAAAGCTGGACTTTGGACAATTGACTCTGCAGACTTAGAGCCATCTGAAGCAGATGGAGGCGATGACATGCTACTAACCTATGGACTTTACTTACAGGCTATATCAATCCACTTGGGTATTTATGCCCTGAAAATGGGAATAGGTTAAATGTGACACTAATTAGAGGTTCTTACCGTCTTCACTCCAACCAATATGAAAATGGTGAGCCCTGATGGAACAACTGTGACTGTTCATCTCTCTTATAGTTAATAAGGGACTTCATATCTGTTTTCTGAGCCCTACAGATCTGTGCTGTAGTTATCTTCTTCTTTTTTTGTTTGTGTGGGTTGGTAGCAGCACTAACATATTTATTTATGCATTATGCCTAACTACAGATTTACCATTGTTGCTTTGGTTTAGTCTCACTAACATTTTTTGCTATAACATGTCATATCAGTAAGGGGTAACTACTATTACTCAAGTTACAACATCGCTACTTTGATAATCCCAATTCTCCTTATCCCATACTGGACAAGTTATTGACCTCATAGTTTTTAGCCAACAATGCTCTTAGAAGTCCTCTGGTTTGTATCTATTAACCTCCTAAGTTGCTAGGTAGTGTACCGTCCTGTCGGCGGCCGAGGTGGGGCAGGGCACCTTATTTATCTTATTTATCTTAATATAAATCAGATGTAAGTGCTCATTTTACTCTTAATATTTTTCTCTTTGAAGAGCTATTCATCTATTACTATTTATTGTAGAAGGGTCACGCATATGCATTGCGCTCAATCAGCATTCTAGCAGTTAGTAAGCTGTACCTCTTTACCAGCAAATTAAACGTTAAATGCTAATTTATTTTACAGTTAATGACCCTCAACAACACTCCTATTGGCTTTCCTATCCCATGTTCTATTAAATATAGCTGAGAAATCCCTATATCTTTAGGTGTTTTGAACAGGTAGATTTTACTGTTATGTATATATAGTTTGACGCAGCGTACATAGGACTTACCTATGTATATCAACTGATATTCTCAAACCCATCTAGTCTCCATTATAACTTATAAAGTAGTTCCACTGAGCTACCTTTTATTTATATATATATATATATATATATATATATATATATATATATATATATATATATATATATATATATATATATATATATATATATATACTACTGCCGGTCTGTTACTTGCATATTTTAAACTGGTGTCTCTCCACTGTTCTATCCCCAAGATCTGGAGAATCTGTTCTCAGCAATGATAGAGACTCCACAAAATCCACTAGTTTTCTGCAACATCTCAGAAGCAATGCTTCTAAGTCAAAGCAAAAGGGGGACCAGGACTACAGATATTGTCCCTGACGGACTAAGCACTGTGTGCAATGCATGGAGGATAGATCTTACTACTTACGGAAATAAAATTAATGGCCTCAGAAAACATTATGTAGACTGGTCAAAAAGCATAATGACACATCACTAATTAATATTCACCTTTCCGAATCCATCAGTACTGAACTTCTTTGGCCAATCGCTTGCAAGAGAACCTATTCAGCTAAAGAGACAATAAGCAAGTGCACTACAAGACTCGTTGCTGATGGAAATGATTTTATACTGAGTCTCTTACAGGACACAACACTGACACTATGGATTCAAGTTGTACATGTTTTATCCCAAAATAGAAAGGGACTTGGATAGAAACTGTTGAACTTTACTTAGGTATATAGGTCTATTGCATTCTGATGCAATAATATTAAAGGGACACCAAACCCAATTTTTTCTTTCATGATTCAGATAGAGCATGCAATTTTAAGCAGCTTTCTAATTTACTCCTATTATCAATTTTTCTTTGTTATCTTGCTATCTTTATTTGAAAAAGCAGGAATCTAAGCTAAGGAGCCGGCCCATTTTTGGTTTAGCACCTGGGTTGGGCTTGCTGATTGGTGGCTAAATGTACCCACCAATCAGCAAGCGCTATCCAGTGTCTGAACCAAAAATGGGCCGGCTCCTTAGCTTAGATTCCTGCTATTTCAAATAAAGATAGCAAGAGAATGAAGAAAAATTGATAATAGGAGTAAATTAGAAAGTAGCTTAAAATTGCCTGTTCTATCTGAATCATGAAAGAAAAAAATTGGGTTTAGTGTCCCTTTAAGTTAATTTATGGTTTGAGCTATTTAGTCTAACTTATACTTTCAGAGTTCACATGATTATTTTGATCATCTTCATATACACTCCTGGCCAAAGGTTTTTAGAATGACACAAATAATAATTTCACAAAGTCTGCTGCTTCAGTGTTTTTAGATCTTTTTGTCAGATATTACTATGGTATACTGAAGTATAATTACAAGCATTTCATAAGTGTCAAAGGCCTTTATTGACAATTACATCAAGTTTATGCAAAGAGTCATCAATATTTGCAATGTTGACCCTTCTTTTTCAAGACCTCTGCAATTCACCCTGGCATGCTCTCAATCAACTTATGGGCCACATTCTGATGGCAGCCCATTCTTGCATAATCAATGCTTGGAGATTGTCAGAATATGTGTGTGTGGGGGGGTTGTTCACCCGCTTCTTGAGGATTGACCACAAGTTCTCAATGGGATTGAGGTCTGGGGAGTTTCCTGGCCATGGACCCAAAATTTTGATATTTTGTTCCCCAAGCCACTTAGTTTTCACTTTTGCCTTATGACAAGGTGCTTCATCATGCTGGAAAAGGCATTGTTCGTCACCAAACTGTTCTTGGATGGTTGAGAGAAGTTGCTCTTGGAGGATGTTTTGTACCATTCTTTATTCATGGCTCTGTTCTTAGGCATAATTGTGAGTGAGCCCACTCCCTTGGCTGATAAGCAACCCCACACATGACTGGTCTCAGGATACTTTACTGTTGGCATGACACAGGATTGATGGTAGCCAGGGCTGCCATAAGGGGATGACAACGGTGACAACAGTCAGGGGCCCGGACGGGATGAGTGGCCCGGGGCCCACTGCCGACATAGCAATTCATTTACAATTTTTTTTTTAAAAGCCGGGCCTGGTAGTGATGATGATGTCACTCGCACAAGCCCCGCCTACCAGTGGGCTGAGACTGTCTGACTGTCACTCACAAACTCTGCCCCAGGAGGACCATGACAGATTGACATGGGGGCTGCTGATTCCCTGGCAAATTTGGCAATATAGACTTGTGATTGGTTAGGGGGCGGGGAGAAGTGGCGGGGCAATAGACTGCTCCTGGCTTTACTGGCCATAGGCACATGGACGTGATCATCACATGCAGGCCACACACTTGACAGTGTTGACACAGTCAGTGAGAGCCTCAACCTCGCCCTCAGCCCCTAGAGACTGGATCATCATCATCACTCATTAGGACAGGTAAGGTCAGGAGCCGGCCGCCAAGCCGGTAACCAGTCCACTGCTGTTTGTTACTACTATTAGTAAAACTTTTTACTTTGGGAGTGAGGAACGCACACTTTGCATCTGGCACTGCTGTTTTATATAAAACGTATGAATTGTGCCCTGCCATCTGTATTATGTGAAAAGGAAAAAGCTTCAAGTTGCCTTGTAAGGCTGAAATATTTAATCTGGTTTAGCCAGAGGACTTTTAGATGTATTTACAATGTAAAATGTATCCATAGGAGATTCATTTGTATGCAGTACTATGTCAAGAAGCTGCTAGGATGGCATCTTACTGAATTGTGGCTGAAATAAATGCCTCTTAATTGTATTGTAGTTCTACTGCTGTAGCAAATATGTGCTTAGTGTTGGTACCAAAAGCATGAAAGATGAGTTGAAAACAAACCTTTAATCTAATAATTCAGCACATTTTATATTGTATATAAAGACAGGTTTATTATTATTATTATTATTTTTATAAAACTTTGGACCACCTTCATTTATATGTAAAATTCCCACTTCGATTCATATAGTATTGAGGGAGCTTACGGCCGCAGTCCACTTCTGTTACCTGTTATGTTAGTATAACGTTTTTACTTAGGGAGTGAGGAACTTACTGCCACAGCCCCATCATTGTTTATTGGATATTTTAATTGGGGTTTATGCAAATGGTGCTTCTGCAGATATCGAATTGACCAATTAAGCATTAATAAAATAAAGGACACTGAGCTTAGCTAAGTGTGGGTTAGTGCTTAAACCATAGGTATGGGGCATCAGCTGCACTGTCTTAAAAAAAATTAATAATAATAATAAAAAAAAACTAGTAAACTGTACCTGCTGCAAGTTAGTTCACTGGTTCATATGTCTGCTTGGAAAAGGGAGTGATAATTGATTTGTGGAGGCAAATGGCAATAAAATGATACAATTCTATTTCTAATAAATATGCTGCTTAGGCAAACACTCATTCCCTGGAGTTTATTCTCAGCAGAAGAATGCATGACATTTTCAGTTTGTAGGGGGCGAGTAGTGATTTTTCCACTGGGGATGGCACATGGCACTGGAATCATAGAAAAAAGCCCTGGCAGCAATCCATTGTGGTTTTCCTTTATTTGGTCAAATTTGTACACCCTATATTTGGTTAGGAATTCTCTTTCTATCGAGCTCACTGTCACTTAGGTAACAGGCAATTCAGACCCATGCATACATTTAGCAGATAATAACTGCAGACCTAAATATTTTAAACTGTTTAAAAAATAGATATACTTTGACATGTAATTTAAAGAATGCAACTGAGTCCTCCTAAGATGTCTGACTCTGTTGTACTATTGTTGTTGTCCCTCCTGTGTAAAATACTGGTGGTTTATAAAGAATCTATCCTAACAAAATAGATCATATATTAATAATGTAATGAGAGCATCAAAACTAAAGAATTGATTAACTGAAACTACTGCTTTTTCATTTTTAAAAATTGTCACCCACAATTTTAAAAGGAATATATTTTTTTTTATTACTGCACTTCCCATTAATTTGTGTGAGTTTTTCTCATCAGCCAGTTAACTTCTATCCCAAAGTTTAGTTGTTCACTTTATGTCTGTTTCCAAGCAAAAATAAAAAAACAAGGCTTAATATTTTTTGGCCAAAATATAAGTGTGGGGGCAGTTGCTGGGGCGGGGCAGTTGCTGGGGGCGGGGCAGTCGCTGGGGGTGAGGGCCTGAAAACTGGCTGAGTCAGGGGCCCCAAAATTTCTAGTGACAGCCCTGATTGTAGCGCTCACCTTTTCTTCTCCGGACAATGTTTTTTTCTGGATCCCCCAAACAATCGGAAAGGGGATTCATCAGATAAAATTACTTTACCCCAGTACCTTTTGCAGAATATCAGTCTGTCCATGATGTTTTCCTGGAGAGAAGTGGCTTCTTTGCTGCCCTTCTGGATACCAGGCCATTCTCCAAAAGTCTTTGCCTCACTGTGCGTGCAGATGCACTCATACCTGCCTGCTGCCATTCCCGAGCAAGCTCTGCACTGGTTGTCCCCCGATCCCGCAGCTGAATCAACTTTATGAGATGGTCCTGGCGCTTGCTGGGCTTTCTTGGGCGCCCTGAAGCCTTCTTCACAACAATTGAACCTCTCTCCTGCAATCTTAGTAGCAGCAATATTCTTGCCTGTAAATCCCTTTTTGTGCAAAGCAATGATGACTGCACATGTTTCCTTGAAGGTAACCATAGTTAACAGAAGAAGAACAATGATTTCCAAGCACCACCCTCCTTTTAAAGCTTCCAGTCTGTTATTCTAACTCAATCAGCAAGACAGAGTGGTCTCCAGCCTTGGCCTCGTCAAAACTGACCCTTGTGTTAACGAGGAAATCACTGACATGATGTCAGCTGGTCCTTTTGTGGCAGGGCTAAAATGCAGTAGAAATGTTTTTTTGGGGATTAAGTTAATTTTCATGGCAAAGAGGGACTTTGCAATTAATTTAATTTAATTTATTATTATTATCATTCTTTATTTATAAAGCGCTAATGATAGCTTAGACATGAAACCCAACATTTTTCTGTCATGATTCAGATAGACAATATAATTTTAAGCAACTTTCTAATTTACTACAATTATGAAACTTGCTTTATTCTCTTGGAATCCTTTTTTGAAGAAAGAGTAATGCTCATAGATGAGCCAATAACATGAGGCATATATGTACAGCCACCAATCAGCAGCCCCTCAGCCTATCTAGGTATTATTTTCAACAAAGGATACCAAGAGAACAAAACACATTCGATAATAGAAGTAAATTGGAAAGTTGTTTAAAATGAAATGTTGTCTGAATCATGAAAGAAATTGGATTTTATGTCCCTTTAAGTGACTTGCCTTATAAAAAGGAGAAAATATAAGGTAAAATTCTTTATGTAAAACTGATGGTATATTTTTAAAAGAAGATTTCATTTCTTTCTTAAAGCAGCAGTCGTACTTCAGTTTTGAGCAGCTAAAATGATCAAGAAAATGTTACATATCCCCAGTATAATAGTGTACACTTGTTTTTCTTTTCATAACTTGCTATGGAATTTATTGCTTTACAATCGGCTAGATTTAGAGTTCTGCGGCCAAAGGGGTGCGTTAGCTACGCGTGTATTTTTCCCCCCGCACCTTTTAAATACCGCTGGTATTTAGAGTTCACAGAAGGGCTGCGTTAGGCTCCAAAAAGGGAGCGTAGAGCATAATTTACCACCACTGCAACTCTCAATACCAGCAGTGCTTACGGACGTGGCCAGCTTCAAAAACATGTTCGTGCTTGATTCCCCCATAGGAAACAATGGGGCAGTTTGAGCTGAAAAAAAACCTAACACCTGCAAAAAAGCAGCGTTCAGCTCCTAATGCAGCCCCATTGTTTAATATGGGGAAACACTTCCTATGTCTGCACCTAACACCCTAACATGTACCCCGAGTCTAAACACCCCTAACCTTACACTTATTAACCCCTAATCTGCCGCCCCCGCTATCGCTGACCCCTGCATATTATTTTTAACCCCTAATCTGCCGCTCCGTACACCGCCGCAACCTACGTTATCCCTATGAACCCCTAATCTGCTGCCCCTAACCCCCGCCGACCCCTATATTATATTTATTACCCCCTAATCTGCCCCCCCCAATGTCGCTGCTACCTACCTGCAATTATTAACCCCTAATCTGCCGACCGGACCTCACCACTACTCTAATAAATGTATTAACCCCTAAAGCTAAGTCTAACCCTAACACCCCCCTAAGTTAAATATAATTTTTATCTAACAAAATAAAATAAATCTTATTAAATAAATTATTCCTATTTAAAGCTAAATACTTACCTGTAAAATAAACCCTAATATAGCTACAATATAAATAATAATTATATTGTAGCTATTTTAGGATTAATATTTATTTTACAGGCAACTTTGTATTTATTTTAACCAGGTACAATAGCTATTAAATAGTTAATAACTATTTAATAGCTACCTAGTTAAAATAATTACAAAATTACCTGTAAAATAAATCCTAACTTAAGTTACAATTAAACCTAACACTACGCTATCAATAAATTAATTAAATAAACTACCTACAATTATCTACAATTATATCAACTAAACTAAATTACAAAAAAAAACAAACACTAAATTACAAAAAATAAAAAAAGATTACAAGAATTTTAAACTAATTACACCTACTCTAAGCCCCCTAAAATAAAAAAATGCCCTACCCTATTCTAAAATAAAAATTGTAAAGCTCTTTTACCTTACCAGCCCTTAAAAGGGCCTTTTGCGGGGCATGCCCCAAAGAATTCTGCTCTTTTGCCTGTAAAAAAAACATACAATACCCCCCCAACATTACAACCCACCACCCACATACCCCTAATCTAACCCAAACCCCCCTTAAATAAACCTACCACTACCCCCCTGAAGATCTTCCTACCTTGAGTCGTCTTCACTCAGCCGAGCCGAATTCTTCATCCAATCCGGACGATGTCTTCATCCAAGCGGGGGCTGAAGAGGTCCATCATCTGGCTGAAGTCTTCATCCAAGCGGGGGCTGAAGAGGTCCATCATCCGGCTGAAGTCTTCATCCAAGCGGGGCTGAAGAGGTCCATCATCCGGCTGAACTCTTCTATCAAGCGGCATCTTCAATCTTCTTTCTTCCGGCTCCATCTTCATCCCGCCGACGCGGAACATCCTTTCTTCACGACAAACTCCAGACGAATGAAGGTTCCTTTAAGGGACGTCATCCAAGATGGCATCCCTCGAATTCCGATTGGCTGATAGGATTCTATCAGCCAATCGGAATTAAGGTAGGAAAATTCTGATTGGCTGATTGAATCAGCCAATCAGATTCAAGTTCAATCCGATTGGCTGATTGGATCAGCCAATCAGATTGAGCTCGCATTCTATTGGCTGATCAGAACAGCCAATAGAATGCGAGCTCAATCTGATTGGCTGATTGGATCAGCCAATCGGATTGAACTTGAATCTGATTGGCTGATTTCATCAGCCAATCAGATTATTCCTACCTTAATTCCGATTGGCTGATAGAATCCTATCAGCCAATTGGAATTTGAGGGACGCCATCTTGGATGACGTCCCTTAAAGGAACCTTCATTCATCGGGAGTTTGTCGTGGAGGAAGGATGTTCCGCGTTGGTGGGAGGAAGATGGAGCCGGAAGAAAGAAGATTGAAGATGCTGCTTGATAGAAGACTTCATCCGGATGGAAGACCTCTTCAGCCCCCGCTTAGATGAAGACTTCAGCCGGATGATGGACCTCTTCAGCCCCCGCTTGGATGAAGACATCACCCGGATTGGATGAAGAATTCGGCTCGGCTGAGTGAAGATGACTAAAGGTAGAAAGATCTTCAGGGGGGTAGTGTTAGGTTTATTTAAGGGGGGGTTGGGTTAGAGTAGGGGTGTGTGGGTGGTGGGTTTTAATGTTGGGGGGGTTGTATTTTTATTTTACAGGCAAAAGAGCTGTTTTCTTTGGGGCATGCCCCGCAAAAGACCCTTTTAAGGGCTGGTAAGGTAATAGAGCTGGTATCTTTTAAATGTAGAATAGGGTAGGGAATTTTTTTATTTTGGGGGGCTTTGTTATTTTATTAGGGGGCTTAGAGTAAGTGTAATTAGCTTAAAATTGTTGTAATATTTTTATAATGTTTGTAAATTCTTTTTTTATTTTTTGTACTTTAGTTAGTGTATTTATTTGTATTTATTTGTAGGCATTTGTATTTAATTTATTTAATGATAGTGTAGTGTTAGGTTTAATTGTAACTTAGGTTAGGATTTATTTTACTGGTAATTTTGTATTTCTTTTAGCTAGGTAGTTATTAAATAGTTAATAACTATTTAATAGCTATTGTACCTAGTTAAAATAAATACAAAGTTGCCTGTAAAATAAATATTAAGCCTAAAATAGCTACAATATAATTATTATTTATATTGTAGCTATATTAGGGTTTATTTTACAGGTAAGTATTTAGCTTTAAATAGGATTAATTTATTTAATAAGATTTATTTTATTTTGTTAGATAAAAATTATATTTAACTTAGGGGGGTGTTAGGGTTAGACTTAGCTTTAGGGGTTAATACATTTATTATAGTAGCGGTGAGGTCCGGTCGGCAGATTAGGGGTTAATAATTGTAGGTAGGGAGCGGCGACATTGGGGGGGGCAGATTAGGGGTTAATAAATATTATGTAGGTGTCGGCGGTGTTAGGGGCAGCAGATATGGGGTAATGTAGGTGGCGGCGGTGTGCGGTCGGCAGATTAGGGGTTACAAAAATTGTGGCGGCAATGTGGGGGGGCCTCGGTTTAGGGGTACATAGGTAGTTTATGGGTGTTAGTGTACTTCAGAGCACAGTAGTTAAGAGCTTTATGAACCGGCGTTAGCCCAGAAAGCTCTTAACTCCTGGCTTTTCTGTGCGGCTGGAGTCTTGTCGTTAGAGTTCTAACGCTCACTTCAGCCAAGACTCTAAATACCGGCGTTAGAAAGATCCCATTGAAAAGATAGGATACGCAATTGGCGTAGGGGGATCTGCGGTATGGAAAAGTCGCGGCTGGAAAGTGAGCGTTAGACCCTTTCCTGACTGACTCTAAATACCAGCGGGCGGTAAAAACCAGCGTTAGGACCCCCTAATGCTGGTTTTGACGGCTAACGCAGAACTCTAAATCTAGGTGAATGATTGGCCAGGGTCCAAGAGTGACCCACTATGGGCTCGATTTATCAAACATATTCTCCTTCATTTGTGCCTAACTTCACGCCGTCGTAATATATCTCCTATTTATCAATCACAAATACTCCGAAAAATGTGCAAATACGACTGCAAAATTCTCGCCCTTCAATGTCCCTCGCCTAGGCGCACATTTGCGCAAAATTAAGCTTTAAAACGCCCTTTTCCGGGTGTATATTCAAGAATATGACCTACTTCTCTCCAAAATATATATTTATCATTATTTTGCGCTATTGGAGAGCCTAAAGTTCTCCTCCAAATACGACTACTAATGTTCTCCATGAAGAGATAGGAGAACATTTAATTTACTCCATATTTTCAGCGCCAGAAGATGGATTATTTCCTGATTTTGTCTGCAATTTCTTTAGCAAGGGGCCATAAAAGTCATCGAAATGAACAGATTTTGCCAATACGTAGACGGCAAAGAGTTCCACGAGTTTTTCTACCTCGTTGTGGACTACAGGCATTATCTGATTACCAGATAAAAAAAAGATTTCGTCTAAACAGGGAGAGCATACAAAATCTATATGTTCTAATACAGAATGATCTAGAGCCACAGACCAGAAGAACAAGGGCAATACCTGGAATGCTCAAGTTATTGGCAGTTTTGCATTTCCTAGCCACAGGCTCTTTTCAGGCTGTGTCCAGTGCAGTGGTTGGCATGAGTCAGCCTTCTTTTTGTAGACATTTGAGGACGGTCTTAAAAGCTATTTTGAAGCATCTAAATAAATTTATATATGTGCCAAGGAATGTACATGAATGGCACCAAGTAAAATCTGTTTTTTATCAAGTTGCCGGCATTCCAAATGTGCTAGGTGCAATTGATTGCACATATATTGCAATTTGACCACCAGCTTTAAGGGAGGAGCAATATCGAAATCGCAAACGCTTCCACTCTCTCAATGTTCAAGCAGTATGTGATTCTAACCTTCGTTTTTGGGCAAGTAAGATCAGGTTTTCCAGGGTCATGCCATGATTATCACATATTAAAGCAGTCGGCTTTATTTGCAGCATTTGAACGTGGAGGCATGCCACACAGTTGGCTATTAGGTGAATATTAAAATTTTTATATTTATATTATTCAAACCTTTATTGTAATTATTAAATTGTCCTTGTTGAACCTCATAAACCTGTAGTTACATGTAGCTAATTTTTAATTTCATTATATTTTTGAAGATGACAGCGGGTACCCCTGTAGGCCTTGGCTCTAGACACCTGTACCAATACCTCATACATGGTCAGAAATCAAGTTCAACGAAGCTCACAGGTCGACAAGGAGTGCAATTGAGCGTACATTTGGGGTACTGAAAATGAGATTTAGGGTGTTGGACCATTCTGGTGGTGATCTACAATATTCCCCAGAGAAATGTAATGACATAATTCTGGTGTCATGCATAATGCATAATATAGCTATTTCCCAAGGAAATCTAGATGAGGTGTGTCTGGAGGATGTGCCAGAAGATGTTTATGTTCCTCAGGAAATTGTCACAAGACATACCACAAGAGCTGGAGTGGAAAATCGTCTTGAAATTATTGAAAGATTTTTTAGATGTAAGTCTACTTAAAACTGTAATCACATGTTAATATTGTTTGTTCTATATTATTAATTACACCTTTTTTTTTTTTTCAGGAAATTTTCGTATTGGATTCAAATACAGTTTTTCTTTTTATTTAAATTTTAAATAGATAGATATGTATGTATATATATATATATATATATATATATATATATATATATATAAATATAAAAATATATATATATATATTTATTTTTTCAAAGAGGAATTATATAGTTTGTTACCAAAGTTGTGTTGTGTTATTTATACATATATATATATATATATATTTATTTATAGAGTTATATATATCTATTTCTAGTTTTGAATAAAAAATAAATACTTTGATACAAAAACCATAAGTTTCGTTATTTACTTTGAATTAAAAAACTTTATTTAATAATATAAAAAACTTTATTAAACACAAAATATCAACATCAAAACAGTAAACTCTAATAAACATTAACAAAGGTTATACTTTAAAGTGTGTTAAATTGTTTATACCCTATAACTTGAAGGTATATATGAACAATATAATTATAAATCTGGATGTCGCCTATTCATGAACTCTAACTTTTTCTGATAATACTCCTTTTGAACATTTAACTGTTCTTTAAGTATATTATTTCTCTGTTTTTGTAATTCAATCATTTCTTTAAAAAATTTATTCTGTTCATTTCGAAAAGACAATGCCATATCTGTCAATCGTTCAACTTCATTTGGTCTCTCTGGTTCATCTATCTGACATTGTTGTGCATCCTCAATCTCTTCCTCACATTCTGATTCGTCAACATGTGGTGTCTCAAGTTGTGTTTGAGTTTGTCCCTCTATTTGTGTCTCATCATCATCATCATCATCATCATCCTCCTGACAAACTGTGTCAGTCACAAGTGGTTCTAAAGTGATTTCTATTTCATCTATGAATGTAAATAAATATAATTTTAGAAAAAAAAAAAAATCTTTAAAAAAAAAAAAAAAAGTTCAATACTTACCATCAACTAATGTAATTGATGAATCCTGCATTGTTTGTAGTAATCCCCTGACACCTGTAACAATAAATACATTGATATTCATATACATCTTTATAAAAAATTCTTCTGTACATAAACAGAATTTTCATGAGAAAAGTCAGAAACTTAATACATATTAATTACATTTCATTGTCCATTCTTTTCATTAATACAAATGCTATTTACATTTTAGTAATATACTTTTACTTACTGGTAGTTTCTTCCCTGCATGTTATATCACATGAAGATGTTGAGGGTTGTTGCTGTTCAGAAGTCAACTCAGACTCGGATGGTTGGTCCACCTGGGCATTTTCTATTTCAGCTTCAAACGCCTCTTCATGTTGTTCTTTAAAGTACATATAAATAAAATTAAAAAAATTAACAAACATAAAGTCAAAACTGAATATACAAAATACATGTTAAAGAGATAGTATAGTGAAAATTATACTTTCATTATTCAGATAGAGCATGGAATTTCAAACAACTTTAAAATTCAATACTAATATCATTTTTTTATTGTCCTCTTTTTTGATTATCTTTCTTTTAAACAATAAAGAATCTAAGTTTAGAGGCCGGACCATTTTTGGGTGTGGCACCTGGTAGCGCTTGAGGATTGGTTTCTTTTTAAATGTAGCCATCCAATCAACAAGCGGTATCCAGGTCCTCAACCAAAAATGGTCCTGCTTCCAAGCTTACAATCAAACTTTGTTAAATACATATTCAAAGCTAAAAAATTTAAAATCTTAATAGGAGAAAATTATAACCATGGTATGGTCTGTCTGAATCATGAAATTTAAGTTCTGAATAGACTATTCTTTTAACAGCAAGCAATGAGATATTTACCTCTGAAATCCATGGTATCTGATGGAACATCAAGTCCCACCACGACAGCATCCCCCATCCTGGCATACAGCATCTGTTCGTAGTCAAGCAGTTCAGCCCTATATGCGGGGCCTCCACCAGTTCCTTTCGATAACTGCTTTTCCTTACAGACTTTTTTTTTTTATATTCTTACGAATATCATTCACCCTCTTCCGACAGGCCCTGACGTCTTTAGGAAAACTACCCTCCGCTGACACTGCACGACTAATTTGTTCCCAAATTGCCTTTTTTCTTTGAGGGTTTATAGATTTGGCTTGATAGCCGATAATAACATCATAATGTTCGATGACAGCTTCAACTAAAATACAGTTTTGTCGATGACTAAACATCACACTTCGGCCCCTTTTCGTCTTTCCAGCTAGTCCAGTAGCCATCGCAAAATTTGAGCAAAAAATGGCGCAAAAAGAATATTGTCTTCGGTCGAAGTCAGAATAAAGTAATGAACAATTATCAATAACAACTTTTGTTCTAGAACGTTACAGAAATGGGGCGTTATATGAATAGATTAAATTAATAATTTAAATAAAATTATTAACTTGAATTTGATTGGACAATAACAATTTACTTTATTCCTATTGGTCCAATGTTTATTTTTTTCAAATTGATGTGTCTATATTTTTATATACATTCAATTATAAAAAACATAACATTTGTATGTATTAATTGAAGTAACAATGAACATAGCCATAAAAATAAATTTAAACTATGCAAACAAATGTATCGACTGTAGAAATCTAGTCCAAGTTATTGCGCATTGTATCAAGTGTCGAAACATAGTGCCAGTTATCTTGTATCGACCGTAGAAATATAGTGCACGTTATTGCGCACTTTGTAACAACTTAAATGTAATCTATATTTATACTAAAAGATGTAACTAGTTTAATAATATTTCTTTAATATTTATTAATAAATATGTTTCTAGTCGATTACTTACTTCTTTTAAACATAAATCATTTTTTGAATGGGTATATTTTACTGCGCAATTACAATCACAATTAGTTCCGTTATTGGGTGGAGTTTTATGGTTAGAGAGATAGATACAGACAGTGATGATGAATCGTTCCAAGAAGTTTTCCATCGGTGAATTACTGATAATCACCTATACAATGGAAAAGTATTTTCCTAAAAAAAGGAAGGGGATCTTCGCATTTTATCTGAGATGGTGCGACGGGTCAGACGTCTGTCTGGCCATAATAGGACTAGAAAACAGTGCCTGAAGCGTTATAACGATCTAATACGGAGACAATCAAAATTAAGGACCCTAATAAGAAGCTATGTTATGTAATGTAAGTATTTATTTAATAGTTGTGTATCAATTTTGTAACTCAATTGTAATCTGTCATTAGTTGTTACTTAGTTTACAGAATCTTGAACTTTGTACAAAAATATTATTGCTGTTTTTGTATCCATTTGAGCTTGATTGCAGTTTGTGAAACAGTATTAACAATATAATTGTTTCCGTCCGATGTATGTTGTACTGTAAAATAGATTGCCAATATAAATACAATTGTATTTTACTTTTACAGTCAAAAATAGAAGAAGGCCCCGTTATCTGCGCCCAATAAACTGGAATCCATCCAGTCCAGAAGCTGATTGTGATCCACTACCGACTGTTTTTCTGGAGTCTGAGGCTATAATTACAACCGGTATGAATATAGTTACTATATTTTTATAAAATGTATAGTATTAAGATAACTCATAATTGATATTAACATTTATATGTTCAAAATTTTTACAAAAAGGGAAAAAAAAAAAGAGGCGACAACGTCGCAGAAGGCCAATGCCCATCATTGATGATGAATGTGACAATGAAGGTAGATTTAATTCACATATATCTTACAAATAAATAATATTATTCTAGTTAATGACTATAATCATATTATAGACATGATTGAAGAAGATCCAAACCAAACTGCCATTGAAGAAATAATTGTTGAAGAGGAAACTAATAATATGATGCAAGATTCTCCAAATAGCGAGCAACCACAAGACAATATATGTAGGTTCATATGTCTATTCAGTCACTCCTGATCTTATGTCATTATTTGTAATAAAATATAACTTTTATTTTAGTGAATAATTATTCAAAAGAGATATGAATTTCAATCAGCATTGTTCTATTAACATAAGTCAATAGTGTTCCAATATAATGAATGTTAAATGTTATTAAATAACTATTCCTGGTCTAATTAATTTGTATGTCTTACAGCTATTCAAGATGAAGGACAGAACCTTGAACATGAAGAAGAGCAGCAATCAAATTCATCCAATTCAACGCAATGCTATGATTGGAGTGAGTTCTTTTGTATCATAACAATCTTTAGCTTTATGAAATTCAATTTCGATTGTCAGTATTGTGTGGAACAAAAGATGCATGTGCGTGTACACAGTATTATCAAGATGACATGCTTTAAATAACAACAGAGGTGTAGATAAAACCTTCTAACAAGATATTCGTCATTGATCCTGTTAGCATTAGATAAAACACTAGTTATCTTGTAATACTGAACAGAAATGTATTCAATTAATGTCATGTTCCTTAATATAACTATTTTTCTATTTCTCTTTGGTACAGTGCCTGAAGATCAAGAAATAACTATCAACAAAAAAGAAATTTTGGATACCCTGCTGGAAGTTGAAAACAATTTGATGAGGACTTACATAAAAGTGCAAAACTTAAGAGAAAAATATCAATCTTTTTAATTATAAACAATAAAGCAAAACATTCTATTTCTTTTCATGTGGAAATAACAATATTTATTTATGTATTTTTTTTATGAAAAAAATAAATAAAAAATATTTTATTATGATGGGAAAATAACATTTATTTTGGGTTTAAATAAATTGATTGATGTTACAATATAATTTTTGAGGTGTCTGTGTGTTTATTTAATCGAAAAAAGTTAATAATTATTTTATTGTAAAAAAAAACAGGTATATTAGTGCTGAGGGGGGAGGTGGATATAAATATAAGAATTGGGTTAGATCAAAGAGTTGGGTTATATCTTTGAAATACATAAGCACATGTTTATATAAGTTGTTCAAACAGTTAATACAAAAAAGATAAAATTTGGAATACAATTAGGAGTGAGATCTTGATGTGCTTTCTTAAATAATATAAACATTGATACAACAAAATAATAAAGTAGATATCAAACAATAGTGGTATTTTCAGGTTTACATTTTAAAGGGACACTCAATCAAAATTAAACTTTCATTATTCAGATAGAGCATGCCATTTTAAACAACTTTCCAATTTACTTCCATTAACAAAATGTGCACATTCTTTTTATATTTAAACGTTTTGAGTCACCAGTTCCTACTGAGCATGTGCAAGAATAAGTGTGTATGCATTTGTGAATGGCTGATTGCTGTCACATGGTACGTGTATGCATTTGTGATTGGCTGATGGCTGTCACATTGTACAGGGGGAGTGGAAAAAGACATAACTTTTAAAATTGTCAGAAAAAAAATCTACTACTCATTTGAAGTTCAGACTAAGTGCTATTGCATTGTCTTGTTATCTTGCATTTGTTGATTATGCAAATCTACTGTGCTGACTGGTCCTTTAATGTTACCATTGAACTGCTGTCCCTTCAGAGATTGATATACAGAGAATGTGATAATATGATGAAATTATATTCAAATTTTTTTATTAATTTTTATCGAATATCGGAATACAAATAAACTTTGTGTTTATTGAAAAGCACTGTAGTTATATACATCTAATTTCTAACATTGAATATATAAGAAAGTATAATTGAACAATACAAAATTTAATTTATGTATATTAAAATGTAATCAATAATTTTAGATTTAGTTTATATATAATTCACATTTATTTCTAATATGCGCTTTAATTTAACTAATTTTTCATAATAAATATGGCGCAAAAATATGAATAACAGCGAGATTTATCAATATCACGCCACATCTCGCCTTTGGAAAGTAACGTAGAAATACGACCCATTTTATGATAAATAAGGGCGCACATGTGCGCCGATCCGATGGCGATATGCAGAGTACTTGTCGGAGAACTGAAAGGCGATCTTGAACAAAGTTTGATAAATCGAGCCCTATATACAATACCTTCAGTCACTACATTCAAAGCAATATAGGTTCAAGACTGACCTCTTGTGTTTAGGAGGTAGAAAATGTTAGGTTTGACTACTTTAGCGCTGTAATCAGCACAACATTAGAGATATGCAGATATGATGGAGCCTAAACATCCATCTGGCTTAGAGCTTATTGGGTGTATCTTCCAACAGTTTTTGTTATGTATGACTCTTAATGGATGTAGATGTGTATATGATCAAACCTCAATAAAAATATATTTAAAAAATCATTATGTCCCTTTAATATAACTAAACCCATAATGGTTGCTTGGTTTGTTAGATACCACTGCAGACAGCACTCCTGTCCTAATATGGCCTACAGCCT
The DNA here is from genome assembly GCF_027579735.1 of Bombina bombina. Lineage (NCBI taxonomy): Eukaryota > Metazoa > Chordata > Amphibia > Anura > Bombinatoridae > Bombina > Bombina bombina. The sequence goes on along the minus strand of NC_069501.1, from coordinate 490,572,627 downwards.
ACTATACCTAGTTTCTATTGAGTTGGTAAAGTTTGGAAACTGGTGGTAACATAAAAATTCTCCATAGACTTTAAAGGGACATTGTACAGTAGATTTTTCTTTGCATAAATGTTTGGGTATGTATTTATATAATATTGCTAAATAAATGTTAGATCACACAGCATATGTTTTATTACAGATATTTTTTTTTAAATAAAGTTAAAAAAAATAAAATAATTTGAGTATTATAAAAATGGATATTGTTTTGGGTCAGTACAGTGAGATACTCAACCAGTGAACTCAAATTTTCCAAATCTTGCAGTATTGTCCTAAATTGTGACTACTGTCTCAGTATATCATGATTGGGTATTTTGAAGTCAGTTATATGCATCTAATAACATGCAACAGGCAAACTATAGCTTTAAGAGTTAAAGGGTCATGAAACCCAAACCTTTGCTTTCATGATTCAGATCATGGCATTTTAATCAGCTTTACAATTTACTTCTATAATCACATTTGCTCCATTTTCTTGGTATCCTTTGTTGAAAATAATACCAAGGTAGACTCAAGCGCAGCAATGCATTACTGGGAGCTAGCTCCTGATTGGTATCTGCACATATACGCCCCATGTCATTGACTCACCAGATGTGTTCATCTAGCTCCCAGTAGGGCATTGTTGCACCTTCAACAAAAGGTATTAAAAGAACAAAACAAATTTAATAGTTTATAATTGTATGCTCTTTCTGAACCATGAAAAAAAAAGGTTCTGTTTCATATCCCTTTAATTATGTACAAAGACCATGTCAGTAGAGTTGTTCAGAAATAAATCAGGTTGCCAAAGCTTGGCAACAGGAGGAATAGACAGGTCTGGGCTAGATGTAGCTTAGCCATAGACATGTGCGATTCGGTTCGGTCCGAATTGAAATTCGGACGAATTTTGCCAAATTCGGAATTCGGATCGATTCGAATTTCCAAATTGCGGCAGTGCCGAATCTACCGAAAAAATCTGAATCAATTCAAATTTATTCGGATGGATATGTATTACACTAGTATTGTACAGTATACTAGTGTAATACACAGCACATCCCACTTAACAGTGCCGAATTTCCGAAAATCCGAATCGATTCGAACCAAATCGAATCGAACCGAATTTCACACGAATCCGAAAGAATCCGAATGAATCCGAAACAAATTAATTTGATTTCTTCCGAATTCGAATCGTTCCGTACCGAAATTCGAATCGGTCCGAATCGATCCGAACCGAACCAATTTTTTTGCGGCTGCACATGTCTACTTAGCCAAAGCATTGTTAGAAACTACTACTGTACATGAGAGCAGGTAAAGGCCAGGAGAAGAGAGGCAAACACAGACTATTAGGCCAGAAGTCAGGGTCAGATAGGTTTAGAGTCAATGGTCAGGAGCATCAGGCTATAGACAAATGGACAAGTAAGGCCTAGTTCCCTTGATGTAGTAAATTCCAAACTATGTAGGCTGTAGGCCATATTAGGACAGGGGTGCTACTGCAGTGGTATCTAACAAACCAAACAAACATTATGGGTTTAGTCATTTATTTATGTAGGTTAAGAGAAGAGAATTCAAGAGAAAGGTACAAATTAAGCTATCAATTGACCAAATCTCACTTGTCATTCATATGTTATAGGACTGTGGCAAACAGAAAGCCCAATGATGTTAACAAAAGTGCTCTAACATCCAATCAGAATGTGTCCTTCAGTCTAACCTATCAATAATGTTATTTGTTAATAAACTTGCAAAATATAATGTTATCAACATTAAAGGGATACTGAACCCAATTTTTTTCTTTCATGATTCAGGTAGAGCATGTGATTTTAAGCAACTTTCTAATTTACTCTTATTATGAATGTTTCTTTGTTCTCTTGGTATCTTTATTTGAAAAAGCAGGAATGTAAACTTACGAGCCGGCCCATCTTTGGTTCAGCACCTGGGTAGTGGCTAAATGCAGCCACTAATCAGTAAGGGCTTTCCAGGGTCCTGAACCAAAAATGGTCTGGCTCGTAATCTTAGATTCCTACTTTTTCAACTATAGATACCAAGAGAACAAAGAAAATTGATAATAAGAATAAATTAGAAAGTTGTTTAAAATTGCATGCTCTATCTGAATCATGAAAGAAAAAAATTGGGTTCAGTATCCCTTTTATCTAATTATTAATAGTATCTTAATTTGTAACAAACCAACAGATAGTACAGATCAATACAGTGGTGTGCTAATAAATAAAGACAAGATACCAGTAGGAAGAGAGGGGGTCCTGCTCCCTAGGTAACTAACAATAAAGGAATGTGCCAGTGCGGTTACAAATATTTTGGTAAAAGTTGGCTTTTCTGAGTATAAGTTACATAATATGTGCCTTAGCTGGTCATAACACTGATAATGCTCTGATGCTTTATGCCATTTTCATATTGCATTATTGCTTGTCTAATCTATGTGTTTAATCCATGCAAAGGGGCTAAATATATAGTTAAAGTAAGCTTCAGACCATTAATGGGACAGTCTAGTCAAAATCAAACTTTCATGATTCGGATAGGGCATGTAAACAACTTTCCAATGTACTTTTAGCATCAAATTTGCTTTATTCTCTTGGTATTCTCTGTCGAAAGCTAAACCTAGGCTTATATGCTAATTTCTAAGACCTGAAAGCTGCCTCATTTTGAAAGTTTTTCACAGCTAGACAGAGCTAGCTCATGTGTGTCATATAGGAGGAGTTACAGATGTAATCAAAATGATTCAATCCCCATTGCAAATCAGGTTTATTGTCAAAATGTACAGACTTTCAGCTGTTTGCAATGAACAAATCAAACAAAAGCAATTGAAATAGCTTAACACAACAAATGCTTCAAGTGGTTTCCCCAAATTCAACTGAAAATGCAACTTTTAATGAATTCTGCAGTCTTAAAATTATTCAGCCCCCTGAATAGAATCTCTCACAACAGCACAACTATGCAAAACAGGTGTTGTCTCAAGCACACCTGATGCAACTAATCAAAGGCTTCATTAGTTGCACCAGGTATCCTTGAGCGAGAATACATGAAATACCTGAAATGGCTAGGGGTTTGTTGAGTCTCACATTTGACTGCATGTTAGAAATATGGCTAAGTCAAAAGAATGGTCCAAAAAGTTAAGAAAATAAATCATTGCCCTTCACAAACAAGGAACTGGATACAAAAGGATAGCAAATGCACTAAATGTTCATAGAGACACCGTTGGAAGCATAGTTCGTAAGTTCAAAGTTAAAGGAACAGTGGTTACACTACCTGGACGGGCAGACAAAGGATGCTATCAACGGCTGCAACCAGATTTTTGAGAGAGAAAAAACCTCTAGTGACTGCAAAAGACCTGCAGCAAGACTTGGTGGCAACAGGCACTGAGGTTTCAGTTTGCACAGTAAGGCATGTACTAAACGTAGAACTCTGACAGAACTCCAAGATGTCGATGTACACCACTACTGACCCAAAAGCACAAGAAAATTGGCTCCAATATGCTCAAAATCATATAAATAAGCCACAGAAGTTTTGGGATTCTGTTCTGTGGAGCTATAAAATAAAACTGGAACTTTTTGGCCCAATGTATCAGTGGTATGTCTGGAGGAAGAAGAATGAAGCATACGCTGAAAAGAACACTCTGCCTACAGTTAAGCATGGTGGTGGCTCGGTTATGCTCTGGGGCTGCTATGCATCTTCTGGCACTGGAAACCTGCAGTGTGTGAAAGGCAAGATGGATTCTTTGAAATATCAGGAAATCCTAAGAGGAAACGTCATGCCGTCTGTGAGGAAACTGAAGCTTGGGCATCTTTGGACCTTCCAACAGGACAATGATCCCAAGCATACCTCAAATTCCACCAAGGCTTGGTTGCAGAAGAAGTCCTGGAAGATTTTACAGTGGCCATCACAGTTACCTGACTTGAACCCCATAGAAAACCTCTGGTGGGATTTGAAGAAGGCGATTGCAGCAGGCAAACCCAAGAATATTACTGAACTGGAGGCCATCGCTCATGAGGAATGCGCTAAGATTCCTCAGAAACGCTGCCAGAAGCTGGTGTCTGTCTATGCATCTAGTTTTCAGCAGGACATAACAGCAAAAGGATGCTCTGCTAAGTACTAAAGATGCTTGCCATGAAGGGGTTGAATAATTTTGAGACTGCAGATTCCTTAAAAGTTGTATTTTCTGTTGAATTTGGGGAAACCACTTGAAGCTTTTGTTGTATTGAGCTTTCAATTGCTTTTGTTTGATTTGTTCACTGCAAACAGCTGAAAGTCTGTAAATGTTGAAAATAAACCTGATTTGCAATGGGGGTCGATTCATTTTGATTACAACTGTGTTAATGAGTCAGCACTGATTGGCTAAAATACAAGTCTGTCAAAAGAACTGAGATAAGGGGCAGTCTGCAGACGCTTAGTTACAAGGTAATCATAAAGGTAAAACTTGTATTGATATAACACTGATGGTTATGCAAAACTGGGTTATAAATGGATTATCTATCTTTTCTAAACAAAAAAAATCTGGAGTAAACTGTCCCTTTAATGTGCTACAGGTCAGGAGCTGAAATTGAAGGTTTGTGGCAACCCTGTGTTGAGCAACTCTATCAGAGTAATTTTTATACACATATATATATATAAAAGGAGTTCTTCCCAGTCAAACACCTTTTCATCTGCAATATTCCTTTAAAACATTTTTTTCCAATGTTAATTTTAATTAGAAAATGTTTATATATGAGTGTAACCCTTTATTTTAATATGATTAACATTTGTTTTGTGAAACTTTTATTTTAACCCTAATACTTTATTTCAGGACTCGCTCTATTTCTTCGAGCGCTATATTGGTTTACTCTCAAGCACAACCCATAGCTTTCAACCTGTAATATGAGCCATGCGTAGTGCAATCGAGATATCCATTTAAACTATAGGGTGCACTAAAGGGATGTCAGTGGCGCTACACCTTGTCTGGTAAAACTTTTTTATCATGGACTTATAATATCAATTTTAGCACGATCCAAAGATACTGATATCGCACCCATTTGTAATCTGGGCCAAAGAGTATAGAGGTAGCATATTTGGAACATTGTTGCAGAACAAACATCACTGAAGACAAGAGTCATTATAAGTACTTAAAAGACACATGAAAGTCAAAATGAAATGTTCATTATTCAGATACATTGTTCAGTTCTAAATTCTTCCCAGTTTATGTCTCTTGGTATCCTTTGTCGAAATCTTAGCTCCTTTCCATTAGAACATACTGAGGCAGGTTTGAAACTTAGATTTTGACGGCAGATAAGAACCAAAGGCCCAACAAGTCTGGCCATATTTCCTATAGAGTGTTAGTGTAATTAGTGAGTAGGATAGCCTTATTCCAGGCATGAAGTCCCCCACAGTGGTTCTGTTTACCACCTCTAATGGAAGTGTATTCCATGGGCTCCATTTATTAAGCAGCAAATGCTGCTTCGGAGCCCCATCCTGAAATGGAAGTTAAGAAGCAGCAGTAATAAAACCCCTGCTCCTTAACTTGTCCGCCACCTTTTAGATGGTGGTTCGAAATCATCCCGATCTGATACGATCGGGATGATTGACAGCCCCTGCTAGTGGCCGATTGGCCAGAGGAGGTCTGGAGTGAGACAGGTCCTGTAGAGAGAGGAATGGAGTATAGAAGAGTAGGACATGCTTATGGGAGGTCCAGAATCAGGTTCAAGGTCAGAGCTGAGGTCTAGCTGAAATAACAATCAGATCAGGCACAGAAGCAGAGAGGTCTTAACAGAGTCTCAATAGATAACCAAGGGTCAAAGCCAGATGATCAGTCCAAACAAGTTTAGCACAGAAGGCTCAAGCAAATAAGCAAAGTTCAAGGCAGGGAACAGGTAGGAAGCCAGGTAGGATGTTTGAGTGGCATGATTGCTTTTTTGTGCACAAATGTCAGCCAGTCTGCCAACAAAAAGCATACATTTATGTGCATTCGTACACCACACATGAACATCATACATGTCCTTACACACACAGAGGAGTCTTGAGACATCTGCGGACTGGTTTTAGTGTGTCTGTTAATGTGCTGCACCTATGAGTGGATAGACACTGCCTATGAGTGGAAGAATGTATATGGCCACCAGGTAAGTGATGTTGGTGCTGACAGTATGCGCTCATGAAAGGAAGTACATTTCAACAAAGGATACTAAGAGAATGAAGTAAATTTGATAATGGAAATAAGGTGGGACATTTTTAATAATTGTATGCTTTTGAATCATCAAAGCTTAATTTTATGCTCCTCATCACTTTCAATAACAACTTCTATTTTTGATTTACATAATTGCACTATGATGTATTTAGTTTTTGTGCTGCCCTAACAATCACCCCCAACAACCGGGGGCCACAAATGTAAGGCAGAGCTCATGCACACACATTAGATAACCAGTGATTTGTTTTAAGATCCATAAAATTAAATAATAACAAGATTATATATATATATATATATATATATATATATATATTATTATTTTTTAAGCACATAGGAGAGGGGAGCATCATATCATAGAATTTTTCCTCAAAATATGCTGCCTTTATAAACCTTGCTGCCCTAGTACAAAATACATCCCTGTCTATAGTGGATTCTCTATTTTTTGTATGCTCTACGCTACTCATAAGTTTTGAATGTTATATCCCTTTAAATGAGGGCCTGTGCGTACCAGATATAGTGCAGGAAACAGCACAATGCAATCACATGTTGCAGTATAATGGTGTCATTTACTGTGCTTAGAGAACTCAAAGGTCATTGCAATTCCCTGAAATACTAACTGTACATAACATTTACTATTAACTTCATTACAATGGAAATAACAGGTTTTCAATGCAAGTGGGAATCTATATACAGGTCACTATCAGTTTACACTGGGGATTTGCTCCTGAAAGAACCGTTGTAACAACAACAACAAAATCAGCGTAAAATAATCCAGTTATATAATGTCAATGGGAAGTAAATGAGTTAGGTTCCAGGCACCTCTCAAAATTGACATTAGTCCTGTAATATTATATTATATTATAACAATATATATTATATGTGTTATCATATAATATTTTAGTATATTTAAAGCCCTGCAATTAGAAAGTTGTTTCAAATTGCATGCTCTTTCTGAATCATGACAGAAAAAAATGGAGTTTCATATCCCTTTAATGCTGTAAATGTAAAAATAGCAACCTAAAGATTGCTTTTATTCTTGTAACGTTTGTCACTATCCAGCTATCAAGTGGATATCTATCTATCTATCTATCTATCTATCTATCTAATCTAATCTATCTAGCCTTATTATACAGAGCAGCGTGTATAATATTACTATTGCATAGTACTAAGTTACCTAGGGGGGGGCAAAAAAAATTTGCACCAGGACCCTCTGTTGAGTATGTCAGCTACTGTTTAGAACAGTGCTTTCCAAACTGTGTGTCGTTACACATTAGTGTGTCGGTGGCAGTGTGTAGCTGTGTCCCTGCTTCAGCCCAAATTTGTTAGAATTTTAAAAAAATTTCCTTTTTGTTTTTGGTTCCGACTTTCCACTTGCCTGCTACGCATATCACGTGGTTGATACCTAGTGGGTCACAGATCATCTTAACTTATTGGCGCAGCTCGCCGGGAACTGAAACTATTCTGATTGGCGACTTTGGCTGCACATTGGCTCCTGACTGCACGTGTAGTCTCCTCAATCTGCTTGTGACTGCATATGTAGTTAGAGAGTGGTATAGCAGTGTGTTTGCAGCGTGGGCAGTAGTTAGTCGGACTAGGGTGGCAGCTTAAATGCTGAGCTGATGTCAGAAATCAAAGTGTTTTTTTTTTTTTTTTGCAGCTAGCTCCCAGTAGTGCATTGCTGCTCCTGCTCTTGATATACAGATAGGAAGTGGAAGCTTAAAAATGCTTGATGATGAAATGCGAGTGTCTTTAATATCCCACTGTGTTAATACCATCAACCTCACACATCCCATTAAAATAGTAAGTAGTTATTGATGTTATTAAACTTTTTTTTAATTCTTGCACATACATAGTTACTTGTTAATACATTTTGTTATTATATATTTTATGTATGTGTCCGTATCTCTTAAAACAAGTTAGTTTAACCTCCTGTTTGCTAGTACAACTGAATTACTGTGTCGCAAAATGATGTAGGTCTAAAAAGTGCGTCACAAACATGAAAAGTTTGGAAAGCTCTGGTTTAGAAAGTCTGAATGGTGCAAAATTCAGTATTTTGGTGCCTTTTCATTGTTCAGGCAGGAATGAATGATGTCAGATAACTATTGTACCATTGTATCTGTTCTCAAAATCATTCAGGTATTGGAGAGGTATCTTTCTTTGCTTAAAATAGAACGCAATATTTTTAGAAATAGCTACATAACAGGTATCTAGGCTGTCTAGTTTAAATACTCTTATTTATTAATTCTTCATTGGAAAGGCTGCTACAGATTTATTTATTTTCTGGAGCATAAATAGGTTTCTCTTGTTTATTTTTTGGATGATAGATCTCACCCATCCTATATTCAGTAGATTATCCATCGGCTAGATTATGAGTTGTGCATTAAGGTAAAAAAGCAGTGTTAACAGTTCCTAGCGCTGCTTTTTTACACCTGCTGCTATTACGAATCTTGCAGGTATAGGTGTACCACACACTTTGTTGGCCTTCCCGCAAACCGACTTACGTAAAGTTCGTAAACCCTTTTTTCTATGGGACTTCCATAGCGCCGGTATTACGAGTTTGTCCTGGGAGGCCAAAAAGTGAGCGGTACAGCCTATACCGACAAGATCCGTAACGCATTCTAAAGTCAGTAGTTATGAGTTTTACACTACAACGCTGTAGCATAAAACTCATAACTAAAGTGCTAAAAAGTACACTAACACCCATAAACTACCTATTAACCCCTAAACCGAGGCCCTCCCACATCACAAACACTATAATACATTTTTTAACCCCTAATCTGCTGCTCGGGACATCGCCGCTACTATAATAAACATATTAACCCCTAAACCGCCACACTCCCGCCTCGCAAACACTAGTTAAATATTATTAACCCCTAATCTGCTGCCCCTAACATCGCTGCCACCTACATTATACTTATTAACCCCTAATCTTCCGCTCCGGACATCGCCGCAATCTACATTATACTTATTAACCCCTAATCTGCCGTCCCCAACGTTGCCACCACTATTCTAAATTTATTAACCCTTTAAACTTAAGTCTAACCCTAACACCCCCTAACTTAAATATAATTTAAATAAATCTAAATAAATATTACTATCATTAACTAAATTATTCCTATTTAAAACTAAATACTTACCTATAAAATAAACCCAAAGCTAGCTACAATATAACTAATAGTTACATTGTAGCTAGCTTAGGGTTTATTTTTATTTTACAAGCAAGTTTGTATTTATTTTAACTAGGTAGTATAGTTACTAAATAGTTATTAACTATTTAATAACTACCTAGCTAAAATAAATACAAATTTACCTATAAAATAAAACCTACACTAAATAAATTACCTACATTAAATACAATTAAATAAATTAAATTAAATTAGCTACATCACAACCCCCCCCCCCCATTAAATTACAGAAAATAAAAAACACTAAATTACAGAAAATAAAAAACAAATTACAAGATATTTAAACTAATTACATCTAATCTAAGAGCCCTATCAAAATAAAAAAAGCCCTCCCAAAATAAAAAAAAACCCTAGCCTAAACTAAACTACCAATAGCCCTTAAAAGGGCCTTTTTCGGGGCATTGCCCCAAAGAAATCAGCTCTTTTACCTGTAAAAAAAAATACAAACAACCCCCCCAACAGTTAAACCCACCACCCACCCACCAAAAGCCCTAACCTAAAAAATAAACCCACCCAATACACCCTTAAAAAATCCTAACACTAACCCCCGAAGATTCACTTACAGGGAGAAGCCTTCAACCAAGCGGCAAGATGTCCTCAACAAAGCCGGCAGAAGTGGTCCTCCAGACGGGCAGAAGTCTTCATCCAGACGGCATCTTTTATCTTCATCCTTCCGGCGCGGAGCATCCTCTTCAAACGGCGTCTTCTTCGGAATGAATATCACTTTAAGTGATGTCATCCAAGATAGCGTCCCTTTGATTCCGATTGGCTGATTAGGGGTTAATAAGTGTAAGATTAGGGGTGTTTAGACTCGGGGTTCATGTTAGGGTGTTAGGTGTAAACATAAAATGTGTTTCCCCATAGGAATCAATGGGGCTGCGTTACTGAGTTTTACGCTGCTTTATTGTAGGTGTTAGACTTTTTCTCAGCCGGCTCTCCCCATTGATTTCTATGGGGAAATCGTGCACAAGCACGTACGACCAGCTCACCGCTGACTTATGCAGCGCTGGTATTGGAGTGTGGTATGGAGCTCAATTTTGCTCTACGCTCACTTCTTGCCTGTTAACGCCGGGTTTGTAAAAACCAGTAATACCAGCGCTGCAGGGAAGTGAGCGGTGAGAATAAACTGCTCGTTAGCACCGCACAGCTCATAATGAAAGACTCGTAATCTAGCCGTATGTGTTTTGCAGTTTCTAGACATTGTGGGAGATTACGAGTGGCACGCTAACAGTTACGTTGTTGAACAAAAAGGGGTGTTTGAGTGCGTCAGGGTTTTCGCTCATATTACAAGTTGAAAGTAAACATAATCGATTGAGCACAATTGAAGTTACCGCTCTTCAGGATAGCATGTCCTCAGAGCTCACAAAACAAAAAAGTGTCACAAAACACAACAAAAATCCATAACTAAGAGCAGTTACACTCATAATAACACCATCTAATAAAAAATATTCAAAAAATATTGCATAAAGGGCTATAAAGTGTTATAAGGGCTCAAAGAGGTTTCAGGTGTTAGGCAGGCAAATTACTTTAATATAGAGAAACATACATAAACATATGTATTTATGTATTTAAAAGTGTACATATGTATTTACAGACCTACATAAACACATAAATAGAATTATATATAGTGGGTATTGGAAAGAATCACCCCACTTGAAAATAATCACATTTTTTTTGCTTTGCAGCCTGAAATAAAGTCAGGCACAGTTTTTGTTTATCCAGTTGTAATTACCAGGGATAGCCAAGGTGTCCGTACACGAACACTGGTGTCCTTGACTAGCCCTTGCAGTGTTTGACACAACCTTAGTATATCTTTTCTTTCTGATTAAATAATAGGAATTAAAAAAAAATATCTAGTGTGAATAAAGTCAGTGGCTTGTTAAGAGACTGCTAGCGATATTGGGTGATAAGTTATGGAATAAATAAAGCCTGAGTGAAATACTGGATGTGTATCTGCATCTGTATAATAACACACAGCTCTATACAAAGACACAGTAGTGACACTAGCACATGCGTATAGCCAGACAAGGGCTGGTTATAGTGTTAGTGGTATCTGCATCAGTATAACACCCAGCACTATATAATGACACAGCAGTGACACTGACTCATGGGTAAAGCCCGAGGAGGGCTGGTTATAGGATCAGTGGTATCTGCATGCATCATTATAATAACACCAAGCACTACAAAATAATGTTTTTAATTTCAAATGTACCTTGGTGTCCTTCACTAAGGACTGTACTTTGGGAAATGTCCGCCACAGCCTTTGTCTGTGCCTATCCCTGGTAATTACTCATAACTTATAACATCCAATTGAAAGATATAACACCAAATCTCAGGCAAAAATAAAGACAATTCAAAAACAGAATCACTGAATTGGAAAAAGGATCACCCCCTTGTGTGAGTATTTTTTTGAACCACCTTTTGCTTTAATTACAGCCTTTAGTCTGTTGGTATATGTCTCTACTAACTTTGCACATCTAGATTGTGCAATATTTGCCCACTCTTCTTTGCCGAACTGCTCCAGTTCCGTTACATTTGATGGTGACCGTTTGTGGACTGCAATCTTTAAGTCATGTCACAAATATTGAATAGGGTTTAAGTGTGGGCTCTGACTAGGCCATGCAAGGACATTCACCTTTTTCTTCTTCAACCACTGTGTGGTCATTTTTGCTGTGTGATCTCATCTGACAATAACACCTTTTTTACATGTGGCCTCAGAATCTCCTAGGTGTGTTATGGCAAAGTTCAGTCGTGACTGCATGTGGCCTTTCTTGAGTGGCGACTTTTTTCTTGCAACCCTCCCATAGAAGTCACATTTGTGGAGAATTTGTGATATTGTTGTCACATGCACACAATGACCACTCTTCGTCATAAATTCATGCAACTGCTACAGAGTTGCTGTGGGCCTCTTGGTAGCCTCTCCAACCAGTTTCCTCCTGGCTTTTTCATCCAGTTTGGAGCAACGTCCTGACCCAGAGGGGGTCTGTGTTGTACTAAATACCTTCTACTTCTTAATAATAGACTTCACTGTGCTTCTAGGCATTGATAAAGCCTTTGATATTTTCTTGTATCCATCTTCTGACTTGTGCCTGTCCACAACATTATCCCGAAGATCTTTTGACAGTGCCTTGCCACCCATAGTTGATTGTTTGCTTCAGTTGCACTACCAGGGACTGATATGCTCCAGGAAAGCTCTTTTCATGCTGAGCTAATCAATATGCCTACACCTGATCACAGTTGAAGGTCAAATGGCTTTGTGTCTGCCATTGAGAAGGTCATTAGCTACACCTGATTGAGTTTACAAGTAATTTTAGGAGGGGGTGATCCTTTTTTGCAACTCAGTCATTCTGTTTTTGAATTGTCTTTATTTTTGCCTGACATGTTAGTGTTATATCTTTCACTTGAATGTTATAAGTTGCACTGAGTAATTACAACTGGATAAACAAAAACTGTGTCTGTCTTTATTTCAGGCTGCAAAGCAACAAAATGTGATTTTTTTTTCTGGGGGTGATTCTATTTAATACCCACTGTATAAGTGCATTTAAAGCCTTTGTAATTAAGTATATAAAAAATGTAAAGTGTTATACTGTGGGGGATATCTATCAAGCTGTCAACTATGCTGCATTCGACGGCACCAATACGCTCGCCTAACATCACCTAACATCACGGCCGTGTATCTCAATACACTCTCCTTAGTTATGAAAAAAGATGCGCACTAAGTACGGGACAATGAGCATTGGACTGTTGTTAACTAGCAGTCATCGATCTCGCGTCTATTTGGCTTTTTCCAAACTTTATTTATACCCTGTCACTAAACGCCGCCACTATACTAAAATGTTTAACCCCTATCCCGCCGCTCGCTGACGCCGCCGCAACATAAATAAAGTTATTAACCCCTATTCCGCCGCTCCCCGACACCGCCACATCATAAATAAAGTTATTAACCCCTATTCCGCCGCTCCCCGACACTGCCGCAACCTAAATAAATGTATTAACCCCTATTCCTATTTGGCAGCATCGAACATAAGCTTTCGGTGATTTCAGACTCCTATATAGATTCCTATGGCATCTGCGGCCTCCAGGGTGGCGGTTGAAAACTAGGTATGCTCGTGGCTATTCCGGCCCAGCGAAATTTGATAACTGGGAAAAGGTGTCAAATAGAGCCGAATGTGTATTCGGAACATCTGTAATGACGTAAGCATCGATCTGCGTCAGATTGAGACCGGCGGATCGTATGTTACATCACAAATTTCATTATTTGCCTGTCTGTAGGCTTTGATAACTAGGTCGGATCAAGCTCGCAACAATTACGCTGCGTAATTCCAGCGTATTTGCTGTCGACGGCTTGATACATATACCCCTGTGTATTTACTGTAAATATTTTACATTTCAATGTTCTGCACATAGCAGAATATGTTCTATTTATTTTTAAATAGATATTCCTATATATATCTGTATACAGGTGTATATATACCTATAAATAATCATGTGTACATATATATATATATATATATATATATATATATAGGTATAAATATATATTTGTGTAAAATACCATCAGATATATGTAGAAATATGTATTTATAAATACATGCACGCGAGTAGGGTGCTTTTTCCACTTTTTTTGGTCCATTAACTTATATGGGGAATACGTTATCACTGTGTGACATTCTAAGTTTGGATTTTTACGTGCATCCCGTTAGAGCAAAAGCATAGTAATATTAATACAGAAAGGTTACTATTTATTTTCAGTTTGCGTCTATTACCTAATTTGCTTTGTTCTCTTATATCCTTTGTTGAAAAGCATACTTAGGTAGGATCAGGAGTAGCTACTAATTGGTGACTGCACATATATGGCTCTTGTCATTGGCTCTCACATTGTGTTCAGTTACCTACTAGTAGTGCATTGCTGATCCTTTTACAAAGGATACCAAACAAATTGTGCACATTTGATAACAAAAGAAAATTGGAAAGTCGTTTAATGCTACATGTTCTACTTAAATTATGGAACACATTTTAAGGTTTCATGTTCCTTTAAGTAAGTAATGTAGAATTTTCAGATGGTTAGAAACTATATGAGCCACAAGGGCTTTAATTTGTAATATAAAGAGCAACAGCAAAAGAGTGCAACTTGTCAATTGCTGTTACCTATAATAAAATGTTAAAGGGACATGAAACCCAAATGTTTGCTTTTATGATTCAGAAAGAGCATTTTTAAACTACTTTTTAAAAATAAAAGTATGTCTATTATTAATTTTGCTTCATTCTCTTGGTATCGTTTGTTGAAGGAGCAGCAATACACTACTGGGAGCTAGCTAAACACATAGGTAAGCCAATGGTAAGAAGCATATATGTGGAGCCACCAATTAGCAGCTAGCTGCCAGCTCCTGAGCCTACTTAGATATATAAAAAAGGATACAAAGAGAACTAAGCAAATTAGATAACAGAAGTAAATTGGAAAGTTGTTTAAAGGTATTTGCTTTATCTGAATCATGAAATTATTTTTTTTGTGTTTGAAACTTTCATGTCATCAAACAAAGCTGTTGGAGATAAACAGAGATCGGACATACAATGTATTGCTTGTTCACCCAAGCCAAAGTGTATGAGAGCTCAATAAAGAAAATTCCAATCTAAGCGATCAAAAGCTTTTTCAGCATCAGTACAGATTATTACAGCAGGAATTTGATGAGTTAGCACATAATAGATTTTTTCCTCTAATGGTATTGTTCTTATCCTCACAAGCAGGCTTGTAAAACACTTGGTCCGGGTGTATAAGTAAGGCTAGAAAATGATTGAGGTTATAAGCTACTATCCTGGTGTATATTTTGATATCAGTGTTTAGTAATTAAATATGGCGGTAACTACTTTATATTTTTTGTATGGGTTTGCCGGGTTTAGGTATAAGCACTACAGGCTCCATTTATAAGTTGCGATAGTGAGTGAGCCTGAAACGCCACCTTAAAGGGGCAGTAAACCCAAATTAATTTATTAAAAGTGCTTATTATGAAGATTAAAAATTAATTTCTAATTTTTTGTACTTATCTTACAATTCTACATTGAATATACCATTATCTTGGCTCCCCCTGGTAATGCTTACCAGTGAGAAGCCCTCTCTCAAAGGGGCATGGACAGAAATTACCTCTCCCCTGATTACATATAAAGGTAATCTGGACCCATTCCCCTTATCCTCTTAGTTCTGTCCAGACTTCAAGGTGGACAGGACTAGGAGACCCTCTTCGAACCTGGGTAGTGGTAGGCTGCAAAACTTACCTTTGGGACTGTCTCTTGTTTCCCCTGCAGTGGTGGGAGCGGCTGTATAGGTCTTCATTAGAGAGGTCTTTTGGTGAGATCCGCCATGTCACCGGAAATAACGTCACAGGGGTTCCATCTGAGGATCCTCTGAAGTGCGCACGCACATCAAATTGATCTTGGCGTGGGCCTAGCAGTGTGAGTTGCCTTCCTTGGAGTACAAGTTTGTTCTCTGAAGCTTTTGGATGATCCAGGTCATTTTACCTTCTCACCTATTATGTTTTAGAGCACTATTAATATGTTTTTAAAATGTAGGCTCCTTAATTTTCTATATAGTTTTCAATTGTATCTAAACTTTACAATATGAAGCAAGACCCTGATATTGATCCTAACACTGCCCGGGTAAATGCAGTTATTTTAAAAAGGTATGTTTTTAACTTTTTTTTTGTATACTGTTTGCAAATGCTACTTTAAATAAGGCCTGAGCTCAAGCCTGTCTGTGCACTATGTGATAAACCTTGTTGGCAGGAAAAGAAATTATGTAAAGATTGCCTTTATCAACTTTTTTGTGGAAATGCTACTGCAGCCACATTTTCTGGTGAGGGTGTTCAACTATCTGACACTGACTCTGAGGGCAAGGCTTCTTCAGTTCATTCAAATGATCCTGCTACTTCTGCTGTATTTAACACTGCTACATTGTGTGATTTTATTAAATGCCTCAAAGAGACTTTAGGTATCAACGAATGTCAGTATATGGCCGGGTTATAATACAATATATTTAATAATTATTCTGCATATACGAAACAATTAAAATTAATATAAATTCCTAAATTCTTTATATTAGTTAAGGTTATAAACACATTGAATCATATTTATAGAAAACCATATTATAAATCAGATGATGCACACCTATGCTGTTATAATATCCTTACAAAGATCATAAAAAATATATCTTTACAATTTACCTTATTCACAATAATCGCATTAAAATACCACAATAAAATACCAGAATCTTCTGTTATTAACCAGTAACTCTAGTTCAATGCTCAATATGAATTACCAACTTACTATGCTTAATTAATAACTACCAGGGATATAATCACACTAACCAGTTTATGTACAGTTCTGAAAGAGTTCACTATAATAAATGACTTATAAATCTGGAGTATAAAACCCTGTCTAGTAAATAAATTATTTAGCAATAATGACTAGTTAAGACTACACAGGATTATTAAACACAAGCTTAAAATACTAATTGTGCCCTTTTAAATTTATCAGCTTCAATTATACTGCAGCAACAATGAATGTATTTGCTTTAAAACATCAAGTTATATATTTAACAGTTAATTATACTTCACCCAAATAAGCAAATCAATTCTTCCAGGGTTCCTCTGATAAATCCAATTTCACCTCATAAATTAAAAGAGGTCATTTTTGCAAGATAGATAAAAATTAGGCGCAGATTGCTTTATAATAGACTGGATCCCAAGGCAACAGTTTGTCAGTCAAAATTCAGCCCAGACCCTTTTTTTTCTCTTGCCTGGGGTTATATCATGCGATATAATCCCACCCCTTTTTATTCTAATCATAGGTGATTATTTGGAAATGCCCCACGGTGCTTGTCTTCTTGGATTGGACCTTTGGATGCTTAGCATTGATTGGTTATTTAGGAGACGCCTCCCTGATTGGCTCATCTGGCTCTGCATGTGTTCCTATAGTTAATTTATTTGGCTGTCATACGAGTTTTAATCCCCTAGGGGCAGTAGACAACCGCCAATGCAGTTTCACCATCAATTATTGCCACATCTTAATATATCATTTTAAAGTGTTTATATTCAACATACTATAATTCCTAGCATTAATAAGTCACATGTTCAAATACACATGGATCACACAGTATCATTTTTTCTGATAATTTTAAGACCGAACTGGAAAATATTCCACTTATGATATATTAAAAATGCGTTTAAGAATCATATTAATAAGCAATTGCACTGTCAATTATTTGCTTTCCCCAGAGTCCTAGTATTTAACATCCTGGCATTATATTCATACAAACACAGCATATTTCACATTCCTAATAATTTTTGAGTACACAGATCCATGTTTATGGCTAATATTCATAGGACATCTTGCTGTCTGTAAAATAAAGAAACAAATGTTACCATTTTGAAACAAACATTTATACATCTACCATACAGCTATTCATTACGTTTAATATACACTTATATAATATGTTAATGTTAGGTATTTCTTCTGTGGACTTTTGCTGTTTTGGCAACTCTGTCCAGCAGGCAGAGTGTTACAGAGAACAGTTACTTCATACCCTACAGGAGTTTTGATGGTTGATAAATCTCCAAAAGAGTCAGCTTCAGCCAACTCAGTCCATTATTTTTCTGGGGGCATAGTTCTATACGAAGAATGCACTTGTCTCTGTGTCCCTGCAAAGGAGGAAAAATTTGATAACTTACTTCAAAAAGCTTAAAAAATCATCCCGTTTGACAGCTTGAGTATGGATGCTACTGTTGGGTCAGATGTCTTCTGTTATCCATTTGGTGAAGTGAACAAGATGGAGGATGTGTCCTGTTCAAATCCATTTTCGAAGAAGCTACTCTAATATAAAAAATAGAGATAAATGGTCAGAGACTAAGAAAAACTCAAGAGGAAACGGATACCCTTATGATGGACCTAACAACTTACATAGAGGGGACAGAGAAGAACACTTCCCACAAAGGAGGACATGGGGATATCGAGGCCCAAGAAGGGAGGAGATACCATTCGAAACAAGATACTGGCATAACCAAAATGAGAGAAGGTATCATACCCGCAGAGACAACTATGACTTGAGAGGATATGAACGGGAACCAAGATCGGAAGGGGAAAGATTTAACAGATACCCCAACCAGGAAAGAAGGACCTACCAGTCAAATTATAATATGAGAAGGTATAACACAAACTATAGATACAACAACCAAAAAAGAGATGGAGGGGCCTCCCCAATAAGGAACGGCTTTGAAAGGAGAATTTCATTCAACGACCATACACAGTACAACCATGATTATGGTAGAAGAAACAACTATGTCGATCATAGATCCAACTATGATCAATATACGCCTATGAATCATAGGAACACATATCGGAGACAAAGCTGGAGAGAAGACCCCCCCATGTATCATACAAATCATAGCGACATAAGACAAAGGAATGACTCTAAGGGAGAACAACGACAAGGCACCCATATATCCCAACCTCATAAGGGTAACCAGAATCCAGGCAACATCACAAACCCAAATATGTCTACTGCTGACCAAGTTTTTTTAGGGGGAAGTCCCCAACCCCCCGAGAAAAAGAGAAAGAGAGAATAACAATGAAGAGGAAGAACATAGAGCTAGAAGAGTCAAGAAGCCCAAACCAAAAAAGAAGACCCATCGAGGCAATAGAGGAGGTGCGAAATTAAGAAAGGCTAAAGAAAGAAAAGAAAGACAAAAGACTACATCATGCCACAGTAGTACCAGCAAAGAACCGACTATCCCAAAGAATAAGGGAATATATAATCTCAGTTCCAAACCATTGTCAGAGGAAGAAGTATCAGTACTATCATATGGTCTTAATTTTGCTCCAGCAAAAGGAATGGACAAATTCCAAACCTTTATAGGGATAAAGGAATTTGTAAGAAAGCTAACATTAAAGAGACATTTTTCAAGAACACCACTTGAAAGAAACATTATCCAGCAAAGGCAATCATCAGAGGATTACTACATACATACAGACCTCAAACCCAGATCAACTTACTATCCGGTAAGCAGCAAAGGCACAGCAATAGAAACCTTCGAGGCAAATGTATGCCGAGACATCAAAAACCTCAACTCAAGAAAGACAAAACAGATAAAACATAACCTAACAAGATCACAAATGGGAACTATAAGAAAACTCGAAAGAAATCACGAACTGATAATTAAGCCGGCAGACAAAGGCGGCGGAATTGTCGTAATGGATAAAGAAAGGTATGAGGATGAATGTAAGAGAATTCTAGATGATGAGAAGACTTATGAAAAACTCCGAAATAACCCTGTGGAAAGATACAAAACAGAATTGGAAGCTCTACTAACAGAAGCCAAAACACAGGGGATACTGAATGAAAAAGAATTTAACTACATCAAAGTATCACATCCGATCACTCCGGTCTTTTATCAATTACCCAAGATTCACAAGTCCCTAAAAAACCCGCCAGGAAGACCTATCATCTCGGGCATAGGGTCCCTGTCTAGCAACCTCTCGGAGTACGTTGATAGGAACCTACAAAAATATGTCACAAGGCTCCCATCGTACCTGAGGGATTCGACTCAAGTACTATCCACACTTGATAAGCTAGTATGGGATGAAAACTACATACTAGCAACATGCGACGTTACATCGCTCTACACGTGCATCCGACATGAGGCAGGCTTAGAAGCAGTGAATTCTTTTCTTCTAAAAGATCCTGAAGTACTTGATGGACAACGTATCTTCATACTAGAAAGCATAAAATACATCCTGAGTCACAACTATTTTTATAACAACAACACATTCTTTAGACAAATTTGCGGAACAGCAATGGGGACCAGGTTCGCGCCTAGCTACGCTAATTTATATAGGGGCCATTGGGAACAAATATTCTGGGACTCATGCCCAGCAGGCGCGGACCTGGTTCTATACTCAATATATATAGACGATATTCTTATCGTCTGGAAGGGGTCAATCGAAGATCTAATATATACCATTGACGTGATGAATAAAAATCAGAGAAATCTCAAGTTCACGTTTGAATATAGTTATAACAAAATAAACTTCCTTGATCTTACAATAGAGGTGAAAAACGGCAAGATTGAAACATCTACTTATTTCAAAAAAGTAGATTGTAACAACTACATTCACAGTATGAGTTGCCACCACCCCACCTGGAAGGCTAACATTCCAAAAGGACAACTTCTAAGGGTAAGAAAAAACTGTTCCAATCACAGCAAATGGGTTGAACAAGCAGATATACTAAAAGGAAGATTCCTAGAAAGGGGGTACAAGGAGGAAAATCTGGTGGAAAAGATAGAGGAAGTTGGCAAAACCGACAGAAACAGTCTGCTGAAGTACAAGACAAAAACGACAATAGGAGAAGAAGACAGTAGCATAAATGTACCGATGATAACAGAATATAGTTCTAACAGACATATACTCGAAAGAATCATCAGGAAACACTGGGTCATCCTAAAAGAAGATGATGTGATCGGCGAAAAACTGACACCTCAACCGAGATTTATATATAGAAAAACCGATAACCTAAAAGGCATACTGGCCCCGACTGTCCTGAAGAACAGAAGAAAGGCTATCACAAACTACCAGGGAAAAGCAATCAAAGGCTTCTTCCCGTGCCCGAACTGCAAGGCCTGTAGGAGTGGAGTCAAAACGAACAAATTCTTTGGACATAACAAGAGGGATGAACACAAGATACAAGACCTCATCAGGTGTCAAGATAAGGGAGTCATCTACATAATATTCTGCCCATGCGGCCTACAATATGTAGGACAAACTTCAAGAACACTAAAAGACAGAATAAGGGAGCATATATTATGCATTGAAAAACTGGATAAAGACACGCCACTGTATAGACACTTCTCCATAACCCATAAAGGTAATATAAAAGACTTTAAATTCTTCGGGATACAAAAGATAGAGAAAAACTGGCGAGGAGGAAACTACGAGAAGAAACTGCTATTCAATGAATCCAAATGGATCTTTACATTGGATTGCCTTTTCCCCAAGGGACTAAATCACAAAGAGGATCTGTCACACTTGCTGTCTTTACGAAAAGACTAGACAGCAAATGCTACTCCTTATAGATGATGCATAAAATGAATTTACCATTAAATATCCTTATCAAGCAAAAGCATACCAATAAAAGCATGTGTTTTCACACTAGCTGGATTGCACGCTCTAGATTGATAGAACAGAAGACAGAATCCGCCATATTAGGTCCCCAGATATTCATCAATAGATTGAAGAAATTGAGAAATAGGAGTCCTTTCCTTCTCCATTCTTCTCTGAGGAAAATATATAACTAACTAAACTCCCTTCCTAAGCACCTAGAATACAAAATACAATATACACCGGAGAGGTTCTCTCCCTGAAGTACACCAGCAAAAACCATTCTCTCCTCCATGTACAAATAATTTAAATAAAGACGTCCAAATTACTGCAGACAAGCGACTTTAACTATCAACATTCATTTATGTCAACTCCAATAGGTTTAACAACCTCTTTAAACTAATGCGAGACCTGACCCCCACACGCTTCCTAAAAAGCCTCTTTATTATATGCAAAACCCAATCCTTATTTTATATACTCTTTTACATCCACGGAACAAATTCTAAGTAAACCCCGCATTTTCAACATGTGACTTATTCACACAAATTTCTATATTTGTGATATGTACATATATAACTTTTAGAGAATTTTTAGAGAATTTTCAGAGAACTTTTAACAACTCTAAATGCCCTTGAAGAGATTTTTTACATATTTTACGATTTTTTATGATATTTTACAGTTTCAAATCCCTAGGTATTTGTGAAATACGCACCGATCATAGCACATAAAATAATCAGCATCTACACATATACGTTAAGGCTGTTTTGTATATATGCATTAAAGAATCAAACACTGGCTTATATAGACACAATTAGGACAACGATGGACCCCTAACCCATTATATAGTCATGCAGGCCATATAGAAAGATTCCAGACAAGACTAAGGTTCCAAATTAGATAAACATCCGGCAATAGTACAACCGGATAAGAATAAATACACACTTCCGGTAAAAGCGAAACCGGAATTAGCGAGAGCGAAACCGGAAGTAGCGAAACCGGATGTTAAGCTACAGATAAAAGAACCGGAAGGGATAGTAAGTTAAACACCCCGGAAGTGGGGATATCAAAAATAAGATACACCGCCTGATATACATTACATTAGTAAGATAAGAGATGCCCCCAAACAATAACACATACGATATAAATAATAAACACGTATGAAGTGAATCAAATACAGATATCTTTTAAAACCTAAGAGACAACAAAAAAACACACAAAAAAAAAAAAAAAAAAAAAGAAAGAAAAGAAAAACTACATTTCCCATGTAACACTGGGCTAAACAGGAAAGGGCAGACCCCGACTTTTGGCACCAAAATAGAACCAATCACCTATGGTATTAGGGTATAAAGCTCCCAGAGACATACAGACCAGTATTGTCTTGAGAAAGGCCTAGGAGGGCCGAAACGCGTCGACATACTGGTGAGCAAATTTCTGATTTTATTATACCACATCTAGACGTTATTACACTATTGCACTTTATTTCACCCACAGATTAGGAGGACGACTTTGGACCTACCCGCCACATTATTGTACTTTTTTTTTTTTTCTTCTGCATTTTTATATTCTACATTTTTTATATATTTTTTATATTCTGCATTCTTATAATCTCCTTCACGTCTACCACAGCTATTGGAGTTTATTTTGGAAGTTAATCATCTAGGATTTCTTTGAACGCACTTACCCACCATATTTTTTGAACACTTTGATATTTATTTGTGGATTAATTTTTTACAATTTTTGTGGAACACTTTTGCAATTTTTGTGGAACACTCTGATATATATTTTTTTTGGAACACTGTGATTTTCCAAAGAGACATTTTTTAAGAAACTATTTGAGAGACATAAATTTCTTCATTTTTTCAACAAATTTTATTTCCATTTTTACACAATTGGATTTCTCCTACACTTTTATTTATATTGTATTTCTATCACTTATACTTTTATACTGCATCTGTATTGTTGACATCTGTATTATTGACATTGTACTACGCCAATTTTGGCCATTTACATCACATCTGCTGTTTGTAAATATCTGTGCTTAAACTGCACTTTATAGACCATAATACTATGGTCTTAGACTGTTGTCGGAGCTAACGTAATATTTGTTCCAACACCACAGATATAGGTAACACTATATCCTTAAGACTTATATCTCATGGATCCATAGAGATTTTAGGAAGAATTTTAGAAGCTTTTTAATTTGTATGTATTATATTGTATTTTCATTGTATATTAACTGTAATAAATACATTCCATTTTTAACATATCCATACCTCACAGTCCTTTTAAGCTTCCCAGCGCTCACTATATCACACAACATGTTCAAATACACATGGATCACACAGTATCATTTTTTCTGATAATTTTAAGACCGAACTGGAAAATATTCCACTTATGATATATTAAAAATGCGTTTAAGAATCATATTAATAAGCAATTGCACTGTCAATTATTTGCTTTCCCCAGAGTCCTAGTATTTAACATCCTGGCATTATATTCATACAAACACAGCATATTTCACATTCCTAATAATTTTTGAGTACACAGATCCATGTTTATGGCTAATATTCATAGGACATCTTGCTGTCTGTAAAATAAAGAAACAAATGTTACCATTTTGAAACAAACATTTATACATCTACCATACAGCTATTCATTACATTTAATATACACTTATATAATATGTTAATGTTAGGTATTTCTTCTGTGGACTTTTGCTGTTTTGGCAACTCTGTCCAGCAGGCAGAGTGTTACAGAGAACAGTTACTTCATACCCTACAGGAGTTTTGATGGTTGATAAATCTCCAAAAGAGTCAGCTTCAGCCAACTCAGTCCATTATTTTTCTGGGGGCATAGTTCTATACGAAGAATGCACTTGTCTCTGTGTCCCTGCAAAGGAGGAAAAATTTGATAACTTACTTCAAAAAGCTTAAAAAATCATCCCGTTTGACAGCTTGAGTATGGATGCTACTGTTGGGTCAGATGTCTTCTGTTATCCATTTGGTGAAGTGAACAAGATGGAGGATGTGTCCTGTTCAAATCCATTTTCGAAGATTTATTTAAGACACTTAGGATTCATTTTCCAGTGGAGTTAAGAAGATGTCCACATTGGTGGTTTCAGAAAGAGTGCCTTTCTAGATGATTCCCTCTGGTGGAACCAGATTGGATAATCATACAAACAGATTGAAGCAAGCTCTGTTGGGGAGCTGTGTGCGAGGGAAAATACGCACAGGGATCTTGGCAGAAAAGTCTTCAGTCCCTTTGCTGCATAGGTTCTGGAAATAAAAGCAGTCTACCAGGCATCACTTCACTTTAGGAATCAACTTCAGGGAAATTCAGTAAAAATTCTGACCGACAGCAGGACAGCAAGGTCCTACATTCACGTTCAAGGAGGAACAAAGAGTTTACAAGCTGTCAAGGAAGTTTCACCCATTTTCATTTGAGCACAGAAGAATCTAAAGGGGATATCCGCCTCTCACTTTCCCGGTCTACAGAATATTCAGGCAGATTATCTGGGCCAAGTTCCTCTTTCTCAAACAGAATAGCAGTTAAACACAAACCTTTTCAGGTTTGAGTTATCTAGCTCTGGGTAGAGGGCACTGCTTTTTGTCTCTTGTGCTGTGTCAAGGTATTTGAAATATTATTAGATAATATACACAGGTATACTTATTATTATTTAATGGTGATGTGGCTGTGTACATAAAACAATTCACTTTATTTGTAAAACACCAAAAGGTCACTGTATGTAAATCAAACCCCCACTCTCACTCATATAATGAGGACCAGTGTCAAACATTACCTTGGGTATATGTTGATGGGTGTTCTTACCATGCCACTATTGATAATTAGCGCAGATTAGTCGCTGGCATTGGTATAACTTGGGCAAATGGATTCCCAAATATATCTATAGGTTTCAACATTGGACCAAGATCCAGTCAAGTTGCAGAACTCACTGCTGTTCTAAAAAACATTGAAATGGCTATTGAACATGGTATTCATGAATTTGTGATCATCACTGACCCAAATTACGTGCGTGACAGCTTTGTTGAATACCTGCCAACTTGGAAAAGGAATGGAATGCAGAAAAGTAACAACAAACCAGTCAAGCATGGCAAGTTGTTCTGCGAGATTGATAACCTGGTGGTATCCAATGATTTAACCATACACTGGAAAAAGACCAAGGGTCATTCCAGGGTTCTAGGTCCTGATAAGGAAGGCAATGATCTTGCGGATTCATTAGCAAAACAAGGAGCCATAACTGGTGAACTCCTTAATATTGACCACTTAATGGGTGCAATTCAGGTAGAAGCCATTACCAGAAACCAGGCAAAACAACAGAGTGAGCCTAACCTGGTACAATGGAGTCAGGATTCTCCTAGTGAGGACCTGATCACTAGTCGAAATGAAGACCCCATTGTAGGCATCTTCTATAAACACATAGAAGATCCTAAAAGCAACCCCATCTCAAAAGATGATTGTATTGGCAAAGAAGATCTTAGAATCTTAATAAAATCCAGATCACAATTTAAGTTACAGTATGGTTTGTTAATTAGAACCTCCAAAACTGGCATCCAGCAATGGGTAGTACCCACCAAGTTCAGAGGTCTCATGCTTCAACATGCCCATGATGCTCCCACATCTGGTCATCGTGGTGCCAAACTCACGTATGAAATATTGCGTGACTATGCATTCTGGCCACACATGTTGAAATTTGTTCAAACCTACTGTCAAGGTTGTTTAATCTGCCCACAGTTCCAACCCACTGTGCCAACGCATAGAGCACCATTGCAGAAAAGGGGGATGGTAATGCCATGGTCAGATATACAAATTGATTTTATTGGTCCAGTAACAAGGTCATCAAGAGGTAACAAATACATGTTAACAGTGACATGCCTGTTCACTAAATGGGTAGAGTGCATCAGTGCACCTAACAATAGTGCTGAAACATGGGCAGTATTGCTCATCAACCACGTGTTTTCCAGATTTGACTTGCCCCAAAGAATCGAATCAGATTGATGAACCCACTTCAGTTACGAAGTGATGACCAAAATGTGGAAAATACTAGGGGTTAAAAGAAAGCTCCATATTGCTTATAGAGCTTCCTCAAGTGGTGGTGTAGAGCGTTACAACCAGTTCATTGTTAAAATCCTCAAAAAGTTTGTGAGTGAAACGGGTAAAGACTGGGATGTAAAACTACCTCTAGTCTTAATGGCATTAAGAGCAACTCCAAGTAGTGCTACCAAGATGTCACCTTTTGAACTGATGATTGGTAGAAGAATGGTTCTACCTCAGCATCTACTGTACCGTACATCAGACCAGAACTTGATAAATGCTGCCAATATGCATCAATATGTGGAGAACCTAAGAAAGCATCTGCAATATGCTTTTGCATTTGCTCAAAGGAACTTAGAGAAAGCCGCAACTACCACTAAAACCTATTATGATCTCAAAACGTCCAAAAAGGAATATGAAATAAATGATAAAGTTTATCTTTATAACTTTGGAAGAGATCATGGAATGGTCCTTTTGTCATTACTGACAAAATATCTCCAGTGGCCTATAAAATACGGATCCCCAAAAATGAAAGTTTCATAGATAAATGGGTCATATCAATCAATTGTGAACGTGCCATCCTAGGTCCCAACTACAAGTCATAGAGTGAGAATGAAGTGTCATATCCCCAAATGCACTAAAGACATACTGTAGTTTAAATATGCCTAGCTGATAAGCATGAAGGCTCAAAAATAATGGACTCTCTGCATAAGAGACTGTCTATGATGCGTACGGTCAACACACTCACCAAATACCACTGACTGTAAGCCAATTCAAATACATGTGTCCTACATCTATTTAAAACTGGAAGGGGGATTTATGTCAAGGTATTTGAAATATTATTAGATGATATACACAGGTATACTTATTATTATTTAATGGTGATGTGGCTGTGTACATAAAAGAATTCACTTTATTTGTAAAACTCCAAAAGGTCACTGTATGTAAATCAAACCCGCACTCTCACTCATCAGAAGACAATTGGCCTAGTTAATCTCAGACTGTCATTTCAAAGAAAGACAAATTGTTTCAAAAGAAATGGCCATGTTTATTTTGTATATCATAAATCTGGGATCAAACATGAAGTTTCCCTTTCTTGATTAACAGAACATCTGAGAGCAAGATAGTCACTTCAAAACATCCCTTACCCCATACAGTAAATAGAGACGCAAATGTCTAAAACTTTTAAATTAAGGCCTTATGAGATGCTCAAAATTTCAAGGAAGTGGAAATTAGCATGATGGAGCCTCAAAAATGCATGCCCATATATGGGTTTCCTGCCAAGGTGAGGAGCCGATCCATCTGAGAGAAGTTTGAAAACACAAACATTTTCAAGAACTGTAATTTTTACAAACACAAGTTAAATGAACCCCTATGGAGTTTCCCATGTGGAGACCCCAGACAAATTGGCATTTAAAGTCCCTGTATAGCATAAATAAAAGTAAATCAATCTTGCAAAAGGAATGATGCCAGTTTTTATTTGTGTTTGAAATAATTCAAATAACACATGTATGTATATATGTATTGAGCTGGGACATAATATATTAAATAAATATTCGCTGTGTTGAAAAATAAATACATTGATATATACAAATACTGAACCATTGAATTAAAGACATTATTTTTCTGTGTTCCAGGAAGCTAATGGAAACTGACAGGAAGAACATTAATGGATATGAAATTGTCTGTTCGTATAATATTAAATATGAATGTCTGTTAAATGAAAAATATAAATAACACTATTATTTTATTTTAGGTCTGCAGCTGGTATGGCCATGCATTTAAGTATGCATTGGGGATATGAAGTGCATTGTGTTCCTGTTGAGATGCAATGCAATGCCAGGATACTGAAGGCTATTTTAAATGGATTTTGAGCTAATCAGTTAGCAATATAAATTACTTTGATATAATATAATGTTAAAAACATAATGTGTTTGGTATCGGGGTAATCAGAAAAATGATATGATACTACCCAATCTATAATTAATATTGTAAGTGCTAAATGCAATAAATTATAGTATGTTTAAAATAATCATTATATAGGGAGATATTAGCAGTATAAAATAAATGTTAGGACTGTATTGCTGTTTGTTTGTCATGCTGCCCCCCGATGGCCAAGGTCCAGTATTACAGCCAAAAGATTTGACTGTTAAAAGATACATTTCCCAAAATGAACCAATAAGAAGGGACAAGGTTTTCAAAGGGCCTCCCATTTTTCTCACCTATGATTAGACAATATAAGCTGGAATGCAGGATGAGAAAAAAAGGCTGCTGATGATTTTGCTAGACTGACTGAAAACTGTTGCGTGGGACGCAGTCAAACTATAAGCAAAGTGGGCCATACTTTCTCTTATCAATTGCAATTACACTTATTTTCATATGAGGTGGAACAAATTTGGGGTCTGAATTATCGATTTGGTCATTTTTGGTGATGTATGGTTGTTCTAATTTTTAATATTTGGTAAACATTTAAAACAAACATACATTGCTGCTGTAAGTAATAGATTAAAGAGATCAATTTGTATTTTAGCTTACATTCATAGTCCTGTATAGTGTTAAGTTTGTCTTTTGTATGCTAAGTAATTTATCTTTGCAAAATATAGATATATATATATCTTAGAATTAATTTTAATTATAAGTGACTAAGAATTTATTTCAGCTTAGATAAATTAGCATAGGAATTGGTTGTTTACACAAATAGTATATACAATTTCTGATGTTTTAATTTGGAATTATATAGGATAAATTGTGGCTAAATAGCTGATTATATTGCTTGAATGTTAGCAGCTAAATATTTTGGAATATCATTGTGTTGATTGAAAGAAAGTCTATTGTGAATAAGGCTAGTTAAAAAGTTACAATTTGGTTTGCCTTGTAAAGAGTATTGCAACAGTTTAAACACTATATAGTTTGACTCATATTCTGGTTCTTACAAATATATTTCAGTGTGTCTATAAATATCAACTAATAAAAAGAATTCAGAAAGTTATATTAATTTTATTGTCTTAGTATATGCATTTTATTGGGGGTTTATTTTAAAGGATAATTATTAAATATATTGTGTTATAACCCGGCCATATACTGACAGCTGAAATTTTTGCTTACTTGATGCATTAATAGATATGCAATAACATTTGGTCAAGTGTACCTTAGAAACTATTTATTAGGGGTTCTGGCTTATCTAAGGGAAAACACACGGCTAGATTATGAGTTGTGAGTTAAGGTAAAAAAGCAGCGTTAAGAGGTCCTAAAGCTACTTTTTTATGCCCGCTGCTATTACGAGTCTTGCAGGTTTAGGGGCACCGCACACTTCTTTGGCCTTACCGCAATACGACACGTAAATTTCGTATACTTTTTTTTCTATGGGCCTTCCATAGCGCTGATATTACGAGTCTGTCCTGGGGGGCCAAAAGTGAGCGGTACACCCTCTACCTCCAAGATCACTAACGCATTTAAAAGTCAGTAGTTAAGAGTTTTATGGTACAACGCCGTAACATAAAACTCATAACTAAAGTGCTAAAAAGTACACTAACACCCATAAACTACCTGTTAACCTCTAAACTGGAAGTACTTTTAAATAATGCCATATCGACAAAACTAATCAATGACTCTAAATATGAGTTCCTACTAGTTAAGAATTTCAGAACACCGATTTTTTATTTCCTCCCAAAGGTCCATAAGGACCAAGAGAGACCACCAGGGCGACCCATAATATCTGGGATTGAAAGTATAACATCAAACTTGTCGCAATACATAGACTATTTTCTGCAGGGCTATGTGAAACAACTCCCCTCTTTTTTACTAGACTCAACACATTTTTTAAATGAAATTGAAACAGTGAAATGGGAACAAAACATGATTTTAGTTACATGTGACGTTAGTGCGTTATATATGAATATTGACCACCTTTTAGGCCTAAGAGCAATAGAATCTTTTTTACAAGAGGATGGAAATATGTTGAAAGAACAAGGAGAATTTATCTTGGAGTGTATTAGGTTTATTTTAAACAAAAACTATTTTAAATTTGATGAAAAATATTATTTGCAAACTAAGGGGACGGCTGTGGGCACAAGGTTCGCACCCAGTTATGCTAACTTGTTCATAGGGATCTTCGAGGAAGAATTTATTGGGAGATCACCATGGGGTGCGAACCTTGTGCTCTATAGATGTTACATAGATGACATGTTTATTGTTTGGAGAGGGGACTATGAACTATTGGACCAATTTATTGAAGATATGAATAATAATAGCTATGGTCTAACTTTTACGTACGAATACAGCTCAAAGAAAATAAGTTTTTTAGACATAGAAATCGAAATCATGACTGAAGGATTAGTGACTAGGACATTTTTAAAAAAAGTGGATACCAATAGTTATATAGATGCAGAGAGTAATCATCTTGAAACTTGGAAAAAGAACCCAAAGGGCAGCTATTAAGAGTAAGAAAGAACTGTACAAGATCGGAAGAATATGATAGCCAATCAAAGACTATTATTAATAGATTTAAACAGATTTAAACAGAAAGGGTATGACAGTAAAAACATAGAGAAACTGGCGAGTGATATCAAAAAAATTGATAGAAAAGATTTACTAAAAAAGAAACACCAATGAGAAAGAAACATTTTTAATGATACAAGTAATGGGGAAATAAACATACCAATAATAACTACTTTTTTGTCCCAACACAAACTTTTTAAGAAAGTGGTTAATAAACACTGGCACTTACTGTTAAAAGATCCCCTTATTGGCCCGAATATAAGTAGAAATCCCAGATTCATTTATAAAAAAGCTCAAAACTTCAAAAACCTACTAGCACCCAGTGAGTTCAAAAAGAACAAAATTTCAATGATAGCCAAGGGGATTAAGGACCTTGAGGGGAATAAAATAGAGGGATTTTATCCTTGCCACTCCTGTAAGTCCTGTAAATATAGTAATAAATTGAAATGTTTAGAATCAAACAAAACAGGGAAAGTATATAAAATCAATGGGATTATCAGATGTTCCGATGAAAATGTGATTTATGCTATCAAATGTGACTGCAATCTTTTATATTTCGGCCAAACAAGTAGAAAACTCAGAGACAGGATTCGGGAGCATATCCTAAGCATTGAGAATCATAGGAAAGATACAACACTATATAAACATTTCGATGAAAAACATCAGGGAAACCTAAATTGTATGAAATACTGGGGAATAAAAAAAGTGCATGCTAATGGGAGAAGGGGTAATATGGAGAGTAAGCTCCTAAAACAAGAAGCGGAGTTAATCTATAATTTTGGAACGCTATATCCATCAGGTCTAAATAGTGAATTAGATCTGAATAGATTGATCTGATCATGATTAATGGTAATTTGTCTGTGATCTTTTATACATTATTTTATATATATACATTTTTATACATATTTATATTTTTACATTTTTGGTATATATAATTCTTTCATATAGCTATTATCTAATTCCCCATTTTTTGATGTTTTAAGTTTTTTGGATTTTTAAGATTCTTAAATCTTTCCTATCGGTCCGTTTGTAATACACTACTGGTTGACCCTTTTAGCTGTTCATAGATTTTTTATAAATATTCCCCCAACTTTTTTTTTTTTTGTGACTAACAGCTTTTGTATATGAAATATTTTTTATATGATAGATTTTTTTATATGAAGGATTTTTTTAAAATAAATAAAATAATTAATAATTTTAAAATCAAAATCAATTAATTGTTTATAATATATGAATTTTAAAGTTTAACCTGTTATAAAATATCCATTCGTGGCTAGTTTTCAGATTATTGTATATATTCTAATATGTTTCAGTTAATGGTATGCCGTCCGTAGATTTTATTTTTCCATTAAAAAGATCATACATATATATAGTGTATGCATTTTAAACAGATATTCCATCTAATGAATTTCCCTTCTTTCTTTTGTAAATTAACGTAAATGGTGACAAAACATAACTTGCTTGTATGGCTAAAAATTATACCTTATTTATTAAGTAATAAGTCCCTTCTATTGTTATTTTTTTATATATATAGTTATTGATATAGAGAGTAATCTTACAGTTTAAGAATAGATTAGAGAAAAAATTCTTCAACAGATACACTAGGAGAATAATATTAAACGAGAAGTGAAGTCACTATGAAAGAAATTGACCTGATGATGCATGTAACCTAATCCAATAAAGGGTTAACTCTGCAGCCTTTACTAAGAGAGGAAGGTATGGGAACAGTTATCTTGACAAAGGCCTAAAGCCAATACACGTGGATGTACTGATTCCCTAAACACCTGTGAGAGTGTTTGCAAGACAAGGAGAGGCTGATTGAAAGCCTCGCATGAACTGCTACTGAGCTCCCAGAACCGTACCATCAAGCCAGGATCAATAGCTTGAACCAACCAAGCAAGGAGGAAGGCTGATTGGTTGAACGGTAGGAGCGGGATTTTTCAAAAATAGTGCGCGCACTGAGTTTTTATACGACTACCTACGGAGCAGAAGGAATTTCCCTTACGGCAAAAGCAAAAACAAAGAGCTGCTAGCTATACCGTAAAATTTATTGAAGTGAAAGTTCCAACTGTTAAGGAGATAACCTGGTGGTTATTTAACATTGGGACTGGTCTGTGTTTTCTCAAGGGATTGCATGGTGAGTAGGTGAAAACCGTCAATTCAAAACCTATCATTATTGCTGTGACTTAATTCCAGTCTGCTATAAAGCCATAAACTTGTTATAAAGTTACAAACATCCTAAAAAAAGAGTCCGGGTTATTTAAAGACTTATGTGACACAATCACTTAACTCACTGTATGTTGCAATATTACAACCTCTGTCCGGAACAGTAACAAACAGAATCATTACTAGTGCTTACGCTGCAGAGTTATCCAAAGAGACTTTGAGAGATGCTGCTGTTTTAGATTCTTTGACAGCGTTTGCTTGTGTCATATTTTATTGCATTTTTAGGTTAATTTCTTAGCCTTTTTTGTATGCATTTAGCTTTGTATTTATTATTCTTAGCTAATACTATCGTTATTGATTTTTAGACTCCTATGAATTTAATATTGTCCAATTGAGGTTTTTACAGTTTGTTAGCACCGGTGCTATTATAGTTATATGTGTTTGAATGTTTTATGATTAAATGTTTTATGATTAAATGTACCTATATTAAATTAGTTTTATTTAACACCCACTCATTTGTATCCTATTTTTTATTTAGCATAGTGTGTTTTGGTAACACAGGAGTTTTACTAGTATATGTTTTGATTTAAAGGGGTGTACGTATGGATCTTTTTTAACAGGTATTATCGATATTTATTATTTATTTTATCATATGTATTGTACAGTCAGCCTGTAGTGGCGCCACCCACAATCTTTTTTACTTTTTGCTATTTTGTCACACTTTGTGAGGAGTGTGAATTAGTGGGTAGGCTAATACTGTTATAACTGAGCTCCCTGACATATCTATTTTTCTTTACCCCCTAAACCGAGGCCTTCCCGCATCGCAAACATGAAAATAAGATTTTTAACCCCTAATCTGTTCTGCTGCTCCGGACATCGCTGCAACTATATTAAACATATTAACCCCTAAACCGCCACACTCCCGCCTCACAAACACGAGTTATATATTATTAACCCCTAATCTGCCATCCCTAACATCACCACCACCTACCTACATTTATTAACCCCTAATCTGCCGCCCCCAACGTCGCCGCCACTATGCTAAATGTATTAACCCTTAAACCGAAGTTTAACCCTAACCCTAACACCCCCTAACTTAAATATAATTACAATCTTAATAAAAATTACTATTATTACCTAAATATCTAATAGTTACATTGTATCTAGCTTAGGGTTTATTTTTATTTTACAGTCAAGTTTGTATTTATTTTAACTAGGTAGAATAGTTATTAAATAGTTATTAACTATTTAATAACTGATTTAAAAGATTTAAAAGATAGACCTCAGCGTCTGATGAGAACCTATGAGCCTGAGGGCGGGTGATTCCTAGCTATTACCCAGTGTAAGATACTAAAAATTGTGAGAGAATCCCAGGCGCCTACCCTAAGGAGGCTAGGTTTAAGTAATCGGATATACCAGTGTGGCTACAAATATATATAATTTAATATAATATAAGGTAAAGTGGAATTAAGAGCAATAAAATACAGAGTAAAACAAATTACAGTACAGACTTCATGGATCCATGATAAGAAATAGTATATAACAAATTGGTAAAAAATAATAAAATCAATACGCAATTGATTGCAGCAAGATATAGAACAAACCAATAGTGGTGAAACAGATCTATTAGCTTCAAATAGTAATCTTACGGCTAGATTTAGAGTTTTGTCAGTAACGACCCGCGCACCTAACGCTGGCTTTTTTCTGGCTGCACCTTTAAAATAACTCTGGTATTGAGAGTCCACAGAATGGCTGCGTTAGGCTCCAAAAAGGGAGCGTATAGCATATTTAATGCAACTTCAACTCTCGATACCAGAGTTGCTTACGGACGCGGCCAGCCTCAAAAACGTGCTCGTGCACGATTCCCCCATAGGAAACAATGTGGTTGTTTGAGCTGAAAAAAAACGTAACACCTGCAAAAAAGCCGCGTTCAGCTCCTAACGCAGCCCCATTGTTTCCTATGGGGAAACACTTCCTACGTCTGCACCTAACACTCTAACATGTACCCCGAGTCTAAACACCCCTAACCTTACACTTATTAACCCCTATTCTGCCGCCCCCGCTATCGCTGACCCCTGCAAATTATTATTAACCCCTAATCTGCCGCTCCGTAAACCGCCGCTACTTACATTATCCCTATGTACCCCTAATCTGCTGTCCCTAACACCGCCGACCCCTATATTATATTTATTAACCCCTAATCTGCCGCCCCCGCTATCGCTGGCCCCTGCATATTATTATTAACCCCTAATCTGCTGCTCCGTAAACCGTCGCTACTTACATTATCCCTATGTACCCCTAATCTGCTGCCCCTAACACCGCCGACCCCTATACTATATTTATTAACCCCTAATCTGCCCCCCACAACGTTGCCTCCACCTGCCTACACTTATTAACCCCTAATCTGCCGAGCGGACCGCACCGCTATTATTATAAAGTTATTAACCCCTAATCCGCCTCACTAACCCTATAATAAATAGTATTAACCCCTAATCTGCCCTCCCTAACATCGCCGACACCTAACTTCAATTATTAACCCCTAATATGCTGACTGGAACTCACCGCTATTCTAATAAATGTATTAACCCCTAAAGCTAAGTCTAACCCTAACACTAACACCCCCCTAAGTTAAATATAATTTTAATCTAACGAAATTAATTAACTCTTATTAAATAAATTATTCCTATTTAAAGCTAAATACTTACCTGTAAAATAAATCCTAATATAGCTACAATATAAATTATAATGATATTATAGCTATTTTAGGATTAATATTTATTTTACAGGTAACTTTGTATTTATTTTAACCAGGTACAATAGCTATTAAATAGTTAAGAACTATTTAATAGCTAAAATAGTTAAAATAATTACAAATTTACCTGTAAAATAAATCCTAACCTAAGTTACAATTACACCTAACACTACAGTATCAATAAATAAATTAAATACAAATCCTACAAATAAATACAATGAAATAAACTAACTAAAGTACAAAAAATAAAAAAGAACTAAGTTACAAAAAATAAAAAAATATTTACAAACATTAGAAATATATTACAACAATTTTAAACTAATTACACCTACTCTAAGCCCCCTAATAAAATAACAAAGCCCCCCAAAATAAAAAAAATGCCCTACCCTATTCTAAATTACTAAAGTTCAAAGCTCTTTTACCTTACCAGCCCTGAACAGGGCCCTTTGCGGGGCATGCCCCAAGAAGTTCAGCTCTTTTGCCTGTAAAAAAGAACATACAATACCCCCCCCAACATTACAACCCACCACCCACATACCCCTAATCTAACCCAAACCCCCCTTAAATAAACCTAATACTAAGCCCCTGAAGATCTCCCTACCTTGAGTCGTCTTCACCCAGCCGAGCCAAATTCTTCATCCAAGAAGAGGTCCTCCATCCGGTAGAAGTCTTCATCCAAGCGGGGCAGAAGAGGTCTTCCATCCGATTGAAGTCTTCATCCAAGAGGCATCTTCTATCGTCATCCATCCGGAGCGGAGCGGCAGCATCCTGAAGACCTCCGACGCGGAACATCCATCCTGGCCGACGACTGAACGACGAATGACGGTTCCTTTAAATGACGTCATCCAAGATGGCGTCCCTCGAATTCCGATTGGCTGATAGGATTCTATCAGCCAATCGGAATTAAGGTAGGAATATTCTGATTGGCTGATGGAATCAGCCAATCAGAATCAAGTTCAATCCGATTGGATGATTGGATCATCCAATCATTGATTCTGAACTTCTTGGGGCATGCCCCGCAAAGGGCCCTGTTCAGGGCTGGTAAGGTAAAAGAGCTTTGAACTTTAGTAATTTAGAATAGGGTAGGGCATTTTTTTATTTTGGGATTTGTTGTAAGGATTCCAGTCCTGCTTTTACTTTTTGCCTCAACTCACCTTCCTCACCTGTACTTAAGGCATCACCCCGCCCCAAACAAGTGCTTAGTTGTTGAGTATTGTTTGCTGAAACCAGTGCTCTGTTTCTTATAAGCTATATACTTATCAAAAGAAGATTTACTTCTACTACTTTATCATTTGGATTACAAATACCAGCTGCAGTTTGGTCTCATAAAGGGACTAATAACAACTAGTCTCATTCATCCTGAAGATTGTTATTCCAAGAAGTATTAAGTTATTTCAACTCCACATCTCTACAGGAATTGCTATTTAATTTCCAACAGGAGGATTCTACCTACTACCGCTACGGTACTTGTATCAATTCTAATTTACCTTGGATGCCTTAAGTAACGGCTAATTACAAATTTCATGTTTTCTCTTGAACTTATGTAACTTGACTTTGTCTCTCAGATATTACTTTGTTTGCAACGTATGTTTTATTTAATTCTATGAACTTCCTTTGATTCATTTTCATACCGAACAGTAACGGACTTTACGTGACGTCACACAGCTTCAGTCATCTCAGCGTGCCATACAGCTCCTTACAACTCAGCGTGTCTCACAGCTCCTATTACACTCACTGGTCTGTGTTCAGATATCCACGCTGCAAGCATTACTCTGTGTGCTGTGTCTCGCAGCAGGTCACGCCCCTGTCAGCAGCTGCAGTCTGTGTGTCTCACATCTCTCACGCCTCAGTGCTTATTACAATGAACACTATCTCTCTCATTTGGGTTTGAGCACAACTACAGGGAGTGCAGAATTATTAGGCAAATGAGTATTTTGACCACATCATCCTCTTTATGCATGTTGTCTTACTCCAAGCTGTATAGGCTCGAAAGCCTACTACCAATTAAGCATATTAGGTGATGTGCATCTCTGTAATGAGAAGGGGTGTGGTCTAATGACATCAACACCCTATATCAGGTGTGCATAATTATTAGGCAACTTCCTTTCCTTTGGCAAAATGGGTCAAAAGAAGGACTTGACAGGCTCAGAAAAGTAAAAAATAGTGAGATATCTTGCAGAGGGATGCAGCACTCTTAAAATTGCAAAGCTTCTGAAGCGTGATCATCAAACAATCAAGCGTTTCATTCAAAATAGTCAACAGGTTCGCAAGAAACGTGTGGAAAAACCAAGGTGCAAAATAACTGCCCATGAACTGAGAAAAGTCAAGCGTGCAGCTGCCAAGATGCCACTTGCCACCAGTTTGGCAATATTTCAGAGCTGCAACATCACTGGAGTGCCCAAAAGCACAAGGTGTGCAATACTCAGAGACATGGCCAAGGTAAGAAAGGCTGAAAGACGACCACCACTGAACAAGACACACAAGCAGAAACGTCAAGACTGGGCCAAGAAATATCTCAAGACTGATTTTTCTAAGGTTTTATGGACTGATGAAATGAGAGTGAGTCTTGATGGGCTGAATGGATGGGCCCGTGTCTGGATTGGTAAAGGGCAGAGAGCTCCAGTCCGACTCAGACGCCAGCAAGGTGGAGGTGGAGTACTGGTTTGGGCTGGTATCATCAAAGATGAGCTTGTGGGGCCTTTTCGGGTTGAGTATGGAGTCAAGCTCAACTCCCAGTCCTACTGCCAGTTTCTGGAAGACACCTTCTTCAAGCAGTGGTACAGGAAGAAGTCTGCATCCTTCAAGAAAAACATAATTTTCATGCAGGACAATGCTCCATCACATGCGTCCAAGTACTCCACAGCGTGGCTGGCAAGAAAGGGTATAAAAGAAGAAAATCTAATGACATGGCCTCCTTGTTCACCTGATCTGAACCCCATTGAGAACCTGTGGTCCATCATCAAATGTGAGATTTACAAGGAGGGAAAACAGTACACCTCTCTGAACAGTGTCTGGGAGGCTGTGGTTGCTGCTGCACGCAATGTTGATGGTGAACAGATCAAAAAACTGACAGAATCCATGGATGGCAGGCTTTTGAGTGTCCTTGCAAAGAAAGGTGGCTATATTGGTCACTGATTTGTTTTTGTTTTGTTTTTGAATGTCAGAAATGTATATTTGTGAATGTTGAGATGTTATATTGGTTTCACTGGTAAAAATAAATAATTGAAATGGGTATATATTTGTTTTTTGTTAAGTTGCCTAATAATTATGCACAGTAATAGTCACCTGCACACACAGATATCCCCCTAAAATAGCTATAACTAAAAACAAACTAAAAACTACTTCCAAAACTATTCAGCTTTGATATTAATGAGTTTTTTGGGTTCATTGAGAACATGGTTGTTGTTCAATAATAAAATTAATCCTCAAAAATACAACTTGCCTAATAATTCTGCACTCCCTGTAATGTCAAAAGTTGTTATTAATAATAATACTTATTTTCAGCCTCTAAATATTTATATGGTATAACAATATTATATAACCATATAAAGACTTACTGCCATTACTTATAAAAATCACTCTGAATAAAACAGTCTATGCTGATATAATAGCCTGTACTTCAGTTGTGAAACAAATATAATTTATTTATACTCTGCAGTTGTGATTCAAATAACCAAAGAACCTGATATAACAACTAAGCCATAAAATATGGATCCAGCAGAGCTTCCTCAAATTGTTTATAATTTAACACAAAGAGTTGACCAACTTAGTCAAGCCTTTAGAGAGTTACAATTAGAAAATGAAACTTTAAGAAAAGTAATAAAAGACACTGTCTCTACTAAACAGAGCCTTCCTGACAATCTGTCAGAACCATTTATTGCACCTCCAGATTTTTTCAATGGTGATAGGAATTTATACCGTCAATTTAAAAATGCTTGTCTGCTTAATTTCACCCTTAAACCTAGAACATACCCAAATGATAGGGTTAAAGTCCTTACAATGATAAGCTATTTAAGAGGTGAACCTCGCATTTGGGCAGACACTCTCTTTGAGACAAATAATGCTGTTCTTTCATCTTTTTCATCTTTTCTGGATATCATGGATGAATTATACTATGATTCTAACCTACAGTATACTGCTGAGAAAAAGATGAGGAACTTAAAACAAGGTATCAAACCTGTTGAATGTTACATAACAGAATTCAAGCAATATTCTATTGACTCTCAATGGAACGCCATTGCTTTAAAAAACCAGTTCAGGCTTGGACTCTCTGACGCAGTAAAAGATGAATTAGCCCGAACTGAGTTACCTGAAACATTGGAAGGCCTTATGAAGCTCAGCAGGCAAATTGATAGGAGATTACGTGAAAGAAGATTTGAACGTCAATACCCTGAAATTGTTTATAAGAAGGATAAGGTTCTAAACCATCCCACTTCTAACAGTCCTCATACTGGTTCAACTGGTGCTGAAGCAATGGATATAAGTTTTATTAGAGGACCTCTAACTCCTGAAGAACGTATCAGAAGGAAGACTAGAGGCCTCTGCATGTATTGCGCATCCTCATCTCATACTTTAAAGGATTGCCCCTCTTTGCCACAGAACAAGAAGACTAAGTACCATACCAATCTTTCTCTCCAGTCAAAGCATAACAACCCTCTTCATTATTATTTACTTCTTTCTCTACAGTGGGCAAATAAGCAATTGACCATTCCAGCCATCTTGGATACAGGAGCACAAGGAAACTACATTGACAGTTCTCTGGTTTCAAAAAATAAAATACCATTAACAGCACTACAAATTACTCTCCCTTTTTCGCCAATTATGGTTTTAATCCAAGATTCACTATCCAAACGACTTCTACACATGACTCACCATCTGTTGATGTGCTAACACAAAACATAGCTGAAAATTTCTTACATTTACGAGATAACATCAAACAAGCTCAGGCTTCTCAGAAGAAATTTTATGATTTACGTCGTAGAGCTTCTCCGAAATATTCTATAGGGGACTATGTTTGGTTATCTTCCAAAAACATTAAAATGCACTTACCAAGTAAAAAATTGGCTGGGTTGTTCCTTGGCCCATTCAGAATTCTACACATCATCAATGAAAATGCCGTCAGGCTTGATCTACCTGATTCTTTACCCATCCACCCAACTTTCCATGTATCATTATTGAAACCCTACTTGGGAGATAAGCCTGATGTACCTCTTCTACCCCCTTCTCCTATTCAATTGGGCACTGATGTCTATGAAGTTTATGATCTTTTGGACTCAAGATTTTATAATGGGGAATTACAGTATCTGGTCCGATGGAAAGGGTTCGCCCCAGAGGATGATACTTGGGAACCTCATGCACACATTAATGCTCCAAAGCTTATTGCTCGTTTCCATAGACGATATCCAAGTAGACCTAAATTCCAACCCGTGGTCGGCTTGCTTGAGGGGGGGGATCTGTAAGGATTCCAGTCCTGCTTTTACTTTTTGCCTCAACTCACCTTCCTCACCTGTACTTAAGGCATCACCCCGCCCCAAACAAGTGCTTAGTTGTTGAGTATTGTTTGCTAAAGCCAGTGCTCTGTTTCTTATAAGCTACATTCTTATCAAAAGAAGATTTACTTCTACTACTTTATCATTTGGATTACAAATACCAGCTGCAGTTTGGTCTCATAAAGGGACTAATAACAACTAGTCTCATTCATCCTGAAGTTTACTATTCCAAGAAGTATTAAGTTATTTCAACTCCACATCTCTACAGGAATTGCTATTTAATTTCCAACAGGAGGATTCTACCTACTACCGCTACGGTACTTGTATCAATTCTAATTTACCTTGGATGCCTTAAGTAACGGCTAATTACAAATTTCATTTTTTCTCTTGAACTTATGTAACTTGACTT
Source organism: Bombina bombina (assembly GCF_027579735.1). NCBI lineage: Eukaryota > Metazoa > Chordata > Amphibia > Anura > Bombinatoridae > Bombina > Bombina bombina. The sequence continues at coordinate 490,530,761 of NC_069501.1, read as the reverse complement.
TGTCTCTCAGATATTACTTTGTTTGCAACGTATGTTTTATTTAATTCTATGAACTTCCTTTGATACATTCTCATACCGGACAGTAACGGAATTTATGTGACGTCACACAGCTTCATTCATCTCAGCGTGCCATACAGCTCCTTACAACTCAGCGTGTCTCACAGCACCAATTGCAATCACTAGTCTGTGTTCAGATATCCACGCTGCAAGCATTACTCTGTGTGCTGTGTCTCGCAGCAGGTCACGCCCCTGTCAGCAGCTGCAGTCTGTGTGTCTCACATCTCTCATGCCTCAGTGCTTATTACAATGAACACTATCTCTCTCATTTGGGTTTGAGCACAACTAATGTCAAAAGTTGTTATTAATAATAATACTTATTTTCAGCCTCTAAATATTTATATGGTATAACAATATTATATAACCATATAAAGACTTACTGCCATTACTTATAAAAATCACTCTGAATAAAACAGTCTATGCTGATATAATAGCCTGTACTTCAGTTGTGAAACAAATATAATTTATTTATACTCTGCAGTTGTGATTCAAATAACCAAAGAACCTGATATTTGTATTTAATTTATTTATTGATAGTGTAGTGTTAGGTTTAATTGTAGATAATTATAGGTATTTTATTTAATTAATTTATTGATAGTGTAGTGTTAGGTGTAATTGTAACTTAGGTTAGGATTTATTTTACAGGTAAATTTGTAATTATTTTAACTATTTTAGCTATTAAATAGTTCTTAACTATTTAATAGCTATTGTACCTGGTTAAAATAAATACAAAGTTACCTGTAAAATAAATATTAATCCTAAAATAGCTATAATATAATTATAATTTATATTGTAGCTATATTAGGATTTTTTTTACAGGTAAGTATTTAGCTTTAAACAGAAAAAAGGAATAAGAATGAAGTGTGTAAACTCCTGTTATAAATAGTCAATGTGTTATTCTAAATTAGATTCTATGTGATCCGGTGGTAGCTGAAAGTCTAAATCAGTGACGAAAGTCTAAAAAAATAACAAAAGATCCGTGTATCAAACGAGTAGCAAATTGGTGCAAATGTAGCAAATTCTTAGTGTTGAAACGTCACAGCATAAAAAGTGATGTCTAAAAATCCAAAAACTGAAAAATAAAAAATGAAAAATACAACAAAAAAATAAAAATAAAAATATGTGAGTGCTCCAACAGTCTTCAAAAACTGATATTAGTGGTACTTGGTAGTTGATGTAAAAGCAATATAGCAATAACAAAAAAGGAAAGAACGATCCACCTGTGGAAAAAACAAAAATAGAATATAGTGTAGATTGTCCTAAATGAATAGCAAACAATAGAATAAGGCTTACCAGTGCTGGTCAACGCGTTTCGGCCCGTGCTAGGCCTTTCTCAAGACTGGTTTGTGAATGCTAAAGGTGGCCTTATATAGGGTGCTTTACCGGATATTGTACAATGTTTCCTTCCGGTTTTCCGAAATTGGATACTTTTTGGCAAACTTTTTTTTAACTCTATAAAGTTAAATATGATTTAGTATGTTTTAATAGAATATACGGGGATATTTCCCCAACTTAATCCTCATAGTTAGGTGGTTTTTGTTGTTTTACTGTCCTATTCACTCCGTGGACATCGTGACGTCACTTCCGGTATAGGTAATTTAAACGATCATATTATATAGATCGTAGGTTCAAATGAGAGTAAATTTACGATTAGAGGGGATTGTATTTGCTAAATACATGATGATAATGATGTCAATTTTCATTCCAATTCTGAATGGGTACTAGAACTAGGTCCGTGATCGGACCAACCTGATTGGTCGTGACGTCACGACCTAGGGTATGCGCCTTAGATTGGATCTGAGAGAGGTGTGTATTATCTCAGCTATCTTATTGGTGTATGTTCGGGCTATACTAATGGCCCTAGTTAGAGGTGTGTAAGTACTCTCTGATTCTGATTGGATATAGAGGTTACAGCTTGTTTTGACAGGGGAAATCATTCCGTAATATTTTTACAAGGTTCCTGAATGTAAAAATGATAGGAATAGTCTATGTAATACGTTTTCAACTTAAAGAAATTTCTAGTGTGAAAGTTTTATAGCTTAAAGGATATGTTTCAGATTTTTTGGTGATCCTCAAATGGGAATATCTCGATTAGTCTTATACCTGTGTGTTAGGATATTGGTTACACATGCAAATATCGTGTTCGGTTACGAACAATTAGATTGGGTCTTACAAAATTGTGAGGATATCAAATAGTGGTATGCATTGCTAAATGTAGTTTTAAAGTGGGGAAGAATGAGTCTTCTTACGATAAGTGATATTTATAATATGAGAGACCACTTTAGTGAAATGCTTAAAAATAAAAGAAATGAAAGAACGAGGGAGGCTATAGCTCTTCTCTGGGGACTTGATTTTTCCCCAAAAGGATGGCGATCAAGGCAAACAAGGAAACAATTTGGACATATAGTCGATTATTCTAGGATAAATCAGTTTTCCGCTGACCAAAAATAAGGGGGAGTTATATCCTGTTTTTTGCATTAGCCTTGCTTTTATTTATAGAATATTTTTCAGTGTGTAAATCTGTGTGAGGATGGAGATTAACCTTATGTTGATTTTTTGTTGATTTTTTCGACACCTATATGTTTTTTGGGATTTAATATATAAAAATCTCTTACAAGAAAACTCTTCTCAAAAAGTCTTCTTTTTCCAAAAGACTTTTAAAAAAGAAAAGTAAAAGAAAATATCTCCAAAGAAAATTTTCTAGAAACTTATGGGTACTTGTTGATGGTTACGGCATAATACTGGATGTGGTATCTTGATTCCCACTTTTTATTATTTTAATATTTTAATCAAATTGATTTTATCAAAAGGTACATGTAGGTGCTTTCACACCAGGCTTTCATGTTGTGTTTGCCACATCCAAACTATCGCTAGTTTGGCCTCTACAGTTGTTATATTTAGGTAATGTCTAAACTATCGCTATTTTGGCCTATATAGTTATAGTATATAGGTAATGTTTGAAGTATCTTTTTAAGAACTAGCATAGATGCTGAGACATTTAGTAATGTAATATAGGAACTTAGAAGGGAAGTAAGGTCTAGTGTAGAGATAGTATATAACTATATCATTCAGTAAGATTCTTGGCCGGCTACTAGCATTGTGTTTTAGGCTTTGGGAACTTAAGGATCTAGTATGTGATTGGGAGACTTAGATGAGAGCTAAGGTCTAATGTGTGTGACCCTAGTCAAAGAAAGAATCTGACTGTATCATTAAGTCAAATATTGCTCTTAATTAGCTTCAAGCTTTATGTTTCGAGTGTCTATCAAGGCTTGAATGATGAGGCGTAATTTGAGAGAGAGAATACTTGGTCAAAGGCGATTTATTCCTTTCATATTAGAGGAATACTTGTTCATAAACAGGAAATGTATGAATGATCAGGACATATTGAAGAGATGCGATAAATCTTCTTTATTATTGAGACCTCTTGGGTACAGACAATCTAGGTTAAAGATCCACCTGGATTCTGCTGTGAGGAGTTTCTTTTCATAATGACCTCCTCTCCAATCCTTTTTGATCTTTTGTATCCCTAGAAAGGTAAGTTCTTTGATATTCCCTTTATGTTTATCGGCAAAATGTTTATATAGGGCTGTGTCCATGTTCAATTTTTCAATGAGTAGCAGATGTTCTCGCATCCTGTCCTTCAAGGTTCTGGATGTTTGGCCTACATATTGTAGGCCACATGAGCATTGGAGCATATAAATAATGCCTTTGTCTTGGCATCTGATTAAATCGTTGATTTTATGTGTTTCCTTGGTATTGTGGCAGATGAAGGATGCTGCCTTTATGCCTTGCTTACAGGACTTACATGATATACATGGGAAAAACCCTTTTACTTCTTTTCCGAACACGTTTGTAACTCCAGAGGTCTTTTTCTTAGGTATACTTGGGGCTAGTTTGTTTTTTAAATTGTTGGTTTTCCTATAGATAAACCTTGGTTGTATAGGTAGTTTTTCGCCTATTAGATCGTCATCTTTCAATATACCCCAGTGTTTTCTGAATATGTTTTCAATTATATTTTTATTATCACTGTACTCTGTGATCATAGGGATGTTGAGAAACTCTTCATTTGTCATTGTTTTAGGTTTTTTATAATTTGTGAGTTTAGTTATATCGATCATCCTGACTTCTTGGATTTTCTGATCTAGTTTTGTCTCATTGTACCCTCTCTCTAGAAATTTGGATTTGATTGTTGTTGCCTGTTCTTCCCATTTGTCTGTAGTGGAACAATTTTTTCTCATCCTCAATAGTTGTCCTTTTGGAATGTTGTTTTTCCAATTGGAATGATGGCAACTTGTCATGTGTATATAGTTGTTGCTATCTACCTCTTTAAAGTGTGTCGAGGTTTCCAACTTTTTAATAACTACCTTGCTAAAATAAATACAAAAGTACCTGTAAAATAAAACCTAACCTAAGTTACAATAACACCTAACCTAACCCTACAATTAAATAACTTAACTAAATTAAAAACAATTACATAAATAAAATTAAATTAGCTAAAGTACAAAAAACAAACAAACACTAAATTACAGAAAATAATAAACAAATTACAAGATATTTAAACTAATTACACCTAATCTAATAGCCCTATCAAAATAAAAAAAGCCCCCCCGGCCAAAAATAACCCCCCCTAGCCTAAACTAAAAAATCAATACCCCTTGAAAGGGCCTTTTGCAGGGCATTGCCCCAAAGTAATCAGCTCTTTTACCTGTAAAAAAAAATACAAACAACCCCCCAACAGTAAAACCCACCACCCACACAACCAACCCCCCAAATAAAATACTATCTAAAAAAACCTAAGCTCCCCATTGCCCTGAAAAGGGCATTTGGATGGGCATTGCCCTTAAAAGGGCAGTTAGCTCTTTTGCAGCCCAAACCCTTATCTAAAAAATAAAACACACCCAATACACCGTTAAAAAAACACTAACCCCCTGAAGATCGACTTACTGTTCTGAAGACCGGACATCCATCCCCAAGGAAGCGGCAGAAGTCTTCATCCAACTGGGCCGAAGTCCTCAACGAAGCCAGGAGAAGTCTTCATCCAAGCAGGGTGAAGTGGTCCTCCAGACGGGCAGAAGTCTTCATCCAGACGGCATCTTCTATATTCATCCATCCGACGCAAAGCGGCTCCATCTTCAAGACATCCGACGCGGAGCATCCTCTTCATCCGGAGTCTTCTTACTGAATGATGGTTCCTTGAAGTGACGTCATCCAAGATGGTGTCCCTTAGATTCCAATTGGCTGATAGAATTCTATCAGCCAATCGTAATTAAGGTAGAAAAAAAACCTATTGGCTGATGCAATCAGCCAATAGGATTGAAGTTCAATCCTATTGGCTGATCCATTCAGCCAATAGGATTGAGCTTGCATTCTATTGGCTGATTGGAACAGATTGATTGTGTGGGTGGTGGGTTTTACTGTTGAGGGGGTTGTTTGTATTTTTTTTTACAGGTAAAAGAGCTGATTACTTTGGGGCAATGCCCTGCAAAAGGCCCTTTTAAGGGCTATTGATAGTTTAGTTTAGGCTAGGGTTTTTTTTTATTTGGGGGGGGGGGGTTATTTTGATAGGGCTATTAGATTAGGTGTAATTAGTTTAAATTTCTTGTAATTTGTTTATTATTTTCTGTAATTTAGTGGGGGGGGGGTTTGTACTTTAGCTAATTTAATTTAATTTATGTAATTGTTTTTAATTTAGTTAATTTATTTAATTGTAGGGTTAGGTTAGGTGTTATTGTAACTTAGGTTAGGTTTTATTTTACAGGTACTTTTGTATTTATTTTAGCTAGGTAGTTATTAAATAGTTAATAACTATTTAATAACTATTGTACCTAGTTAAAATAAATACAAACTTGCCTGTAAAATAAAAATAAACCCTAAGATAGCTACAATGTAACTATTAGTTATATTGTAGCTAGCTTAGGGTTTATTTTATAGTTAAGAATTTAGTTTTAAATAGAAATTATTTAGGTAATAATAGTAATTTTTATTAAGATTTATTTTAATTATATTTAAGTTAGGGGGTGCTAGGGTTAGGGTTAGACTTAGGTTTAGGGGTTAATACATTTAGTATAGTGGCGGCGACGTTGGGGGCGGCAGATTAGGGGTTAATAAGTGTAGGTAGGTTGCGGCGACATTGGGGGCAGCAGATTAGGGGTTAATAAATATAATGTAGGTGTCGGCGATGTTGGGGCAGCAGATTAGGGGTTAATACATATGATGTAAGTGGAGGCGGTGTCCGGAGCAGCAGATTAGGGGTTAATAAGTATAATGTAGGTGTCGGCGATGTCGGGGGCGGCAGATTAGGGGTTAATAAATGTAAGATTAGGGGTGTTTAGACTCGGGGTTCATGTTAGGGTGTTAGGTGTAAACATACATTTTATTTCCCCATAGGAATCAATGGGGCTGCGTTACTGAGTTTTACAATGCTTTTTTGCAGGTGTTAGACTTTTTCTCAGCCGGCTCCCCCCGTTGATTCCTATGGGGAAATTGTGCACGAGCATGTACGACCAGCTCACCGCTGACTTAAGCAGCCCTGGTATTGGAGTGCGGTAAGGAGCACAATTTTGCTCAACGCTCACTTCTTGCCTTTTAACGCGGGGTTTGCAAAAACCCGTAATACCAGCGCTGCATGTAAGTGAGCGGTGAGAGAAAACTGCTCGTTAGCCTCTAAATCAAAACTCGTAATCTGTCCGACAATGTTTTTAGCACACAAGCTAAAGAAAATTAACCCATTAGAATCTAAATCATGAGGTATTCATGACACATATGTTTCAAGAACAAAGTCTATTAAAAAAAAAGATTGTTTATTTGTAGTACCCAGGGGTCTACAACAAGGACAAGCTCCTGCAAAATCCACTTTGGCCAGTTGGATTGTTCAAACAATCTCTCGAGCCTATAAACAAATAATAATCAACCAGTTCCAGTTGGGCTTAAGGCACATTCTACACAGGCAGTGTCAATATTGTGGGCTTTACAAGCAGATGCTTCATCTATGGAAATTTGTCCAGCGGCAGTCTGGAGTTCTCTACATACTTTTGTTTCCCATTACAAGTTAGATGTGCGACAATCTTCAACAGCAAAATTTGGACGAAAAGTCTTGTCTTCTGTGGTTTCCCAATAAACTTCTTTTGCAGCATTTTTTCTTTGTTTGGCTTATTATTTATCCCACCCATTGTTTACCTTTTTCATATTGATTTATTTTATTCTCATTGGTAAGCATTATCAGGAAGTGCCAAGATAACTAGAAATTAACAAATATAAGTAATTTCTATATATTGGCTTATATCCCTGGGTAATGCTTACCAGGTTTCCTTTCCCCTTTTTCCTGAGGATTGGGTCCTGATTACCTTTATAGGTAATCAGGGGAGTGGTCATTTTTGTCCACGCTCCTTTGGGAGAGGACTTCTAACTGGTAAGCATTACCCAGAGATATGAGCCAAGATATAGACATTGCTTATATTTGTTTGTTAATTTCTAGTTATTTCCAAGCCCTCCATTTTAATAAATATCCTTTACCTATCATGGAGGACTACCTGAGTGCCCTCTTCCTGCACACACTTGGTACCCCATGCATGCACTTTGCATTATCACTGACGTCACTGATGTTGTCACCGGGTACATGCGGTCATGTGATTGGAAAATCCTGATCACATGTTTGATGGCTGGTCCAAAGGCACTTGTGTTGATTACCATTTCCCGTGCGATTGGGAGCAAGCAGGTATATTAATTAATGTGATAATACACATTATGCATAAAGAAGGGATTTGATCGTTCCAATCCAAACATCTGCTGCTTTTTGAATGGGTGGTCTGGAATTTTTTTTGAATAAAGATACTCCAGCCTTGGCAGATTTCATAAAATGACCTTTATTATACCATGACCCACACAAAAAACAACGTTTCAGACCTGTACTAGGTCCTTAGTCATGTCATGACTAAGGACCTAGTACAGGTCTGAAACGTTGTTTTTTTGTGTGGACCATGGTATAATAAAGCTCATTTTATGAAATCTGCCATGGCTGGAGTATCTTTATTCAAGATTTGCTGATACGGAGGGGTGGCTGACTCCTTGCTCGTGCTACTGATTGTTTTGGTTGCTGTTCTCCATCTCTCTGTTTTATGGTCTGGACAAAATGGCAGGCATAGGATTTCAAAGTAAGGATTTTATTTGTTTAGAAAATTAATAAAATAAATAAATACTGCATAACGATTACTTATAATAAATAAACAATATTGGGCTAGATTACAACTGAAGCTCTAATTTAACGTGCACCCATAAAGGGGAAAACATGCTCATTTACATGCACACGTTAAATAACCAGTCATTACAACAGGCTGGTTAATGCTACCGCAAGCTTTTAGTAGCACTTTGCGCTAGGCGAAATTAACCAGAGGTCAGACCTCTAGTTAATAAAAATAAATGACCAATTGCCCCCAATATAAAGTGTATTGTTCAGTTTTGAAAATAAAAATTATGAACATCTATTTTATTCTTTGTTAAATAACTGCACAAAGCAGTTATAAGGGGTTAAAGCGAGCGGATTTGGGGTGTTAGAAAAAAACAGCACTGAAAAGTGTCTTTACATAGTGGTCTATGGGGACTGTGTTTAAACTGTAATTTACATATATGTATATGCTTACATACATATATATTTATGTGTTAATATGTGTATATACAACACATAAATATATATGTTTATATTCTTATACATATATATTTTAAATATGCTGCCCAACGCTTTCAGCTTCAGAACGAGGCATCCATTGGAGCCTATGAAAGCGCGCTCTCATGAGTGCAAAGCTTCAATACAATGCAAATGCGAGATTGCACTCAACTTATAATACCAGTGCACGTTTGGGTGTGCTGGTATTATGAGTGGAGCGCAAATAACACGCTTGCGAAAGCGCAATTTTGAGCTCCACTCGTAAACTAGACCTATATGTTTAAAATTTAGTAATATTTTAGGGAATCTCATGTTAAAATGTTGTACAGGTTTTATGTTACTCCAAAGAAAGCTATTAAATGGTCCAGATCATTTGCGAAAATAAATGCATTAAATGTAATTGGATTAATCCTTTATTAAAACATTACTTGTAGGTCTGTCCCAAGATTAATCAATTATGGGCTAAAATTAGTTTTTTGGGGTTTATAAAATATTATAGACAAGAATTAATTTTGTCTTTATAAATAAATAAATAGAAAGAAGGCCTTATTTTTGGCCATTGTAATATTAATGTCAAGTAAATGTATTTTGCGAGAATGGCTCTCGTCACAAATTCCCAGTATTGAATAAACTCGTTTAGCCTTGACAGAACAATTAACTATTGAGGTATTTGATGTTTGTATGAAAGAATGACAAGAGTAAAACACTTTTTTAGAAAAATGGCGCCCTTTCATTAAGGCTTTAGATATCTCTGCTCATAAACAAATTCTTTGGTCCCTAATATGTAGTACGTCAGCTCATATTAACTGGGGGCATGAACTGGATTTAGGACGTTTTTTTTTAAGTACGTCTGCACAGTTACTGTGTGTTTTTGTGATGTTTATTAGAATCATTTTTTTAATAGTGTAACCGTTTTTTATGCTCTTTGTTTTCCTCTCTACCTTTTTATTTTATTTGGAATTAGTCAAATTTAAAAAAAATATATAGGGGTCCATTTATCATTGTGCGGACGGACATGATCCACTATAGCGAACCGTGTCTGCCACACATCGATAAATGCCGACAGCATACGCTGTCGGCATTTATCATTGCACAAGCAATTCTTGTGAACTGCTGGTACAATACTGCCTCCTGCAGATTCGTGGCCAATCAGCCGCTAGCAGGGGGTGTCAATCAACTCAATCGTATTTGATTTCTGCCTCGCCGCCCAGTCTTTAGACCACTGCTTCATAACGTGTTTCTGGCGAGCCTGAAGGCTCGCCAGAAACACAGGGCATTAAGCTCAGTTCGGAGCTTGATAAATAGACCCCATAGTATTAAAAACATAGTTTACTGGTCCTTTAACCTCTCCACCACCTAAAGTGTTGCGGATTGCAATGATGCAGATTGGATTGGGATGTGCTTGTGCACGACTGGCCGCTCATGAGCAGTGGGTGGCATTGCACAAGCAGCGGCTTATGCAATGTTAAATGCGAGCAGCGTACTTCTGCCTGCTCGCCTCGAGACTTGGCAGACAAGGTTCATGATAATGAACCTCGTCTGACTGACTGATGTATAAAAATAAAGAATAATTTCTTCTAAGTGAAGAACATAGGAATTTGAAGTATTCCTAATACACCTTCGGCTTTAGTGCAGTTTCGGGGTTAGCGCACAAGCAAAAAAATGAAGTCTATGGGAAGAGGGAGTTAGCGCGGTCACGATATCTGAAGTCCTAAAGTTTTACTTTCAACTTGTAATACCAGGACTAACCTGGGAGTGCTAATTGTTTACTTTGAGCGCAGGTAGCTCTCATGAGCGATAATACAATTATCACTCCACTTGTAATCTAGGCCTGGGTCAGTATTCCATTCAGATGTTCAACAAAGAAACCTCTTTTTTGATGCCTGAAAGGCTGTCATTAATGACCTGGTGATCGTGAAAGCGTTATTTGCGCTCAACTTAATAATACCAGCGTATGCACGGAAGCTGCATTATTTTTATAATAATAATAAAAAAAAGATTATTCTTTCTTTTTAGGGCAATTGGTGTACTTTTAGAAAATTAATCAGAGATCTGATCCCTGGTTAATTTTATGTGCGCTAATTGCTACTGCAAGCTTGTGGTAGCAGTAACAAGTCACTTGTAATGGCTGGTAATTTATTGCTCGCCTGTAAATGGGCAATTTTGCCTGTTTACAAGCGTGCAGTAAATTAGCACTATACTTGTAATCTAGCCCTTAATGTTTAAAGGGACACTCAAGTCAAAATAAACTTTTATTGATTCAGACAGAACATGCAATTTAAAGACACTTTCTAATTTACTTCCATTATCAAACTTTTTATACACACACTTTCTGGGGAACAAGATCCTTATTGAGCATGTGCACAAGTTCAAAAGGGTATACATATACTAGTGTGTCATTGGCTGATGTCTGTCACATGATACAGGGGGCCAGATAATGGGAGAAAAAATAAATTTGTCAGAAAAAAAAATCCATCCAGGATTGAGGCAGTAGTGAAACAGTGGAGGCCCGTTTGTTACATCCTGATACTTATCAACATTTGTTTGAGGTACAGTCAGCATCTGTCAGCATTAGGATTCTTGCTGTTTGAGGAAAGATATGTCTGCCACTCTCTCAATATCTTCATAAGGTTATTTGAAATAATTTGAATATAACCCAATGTTTTCTCAAGGAAATCCTAAATACATTGGTCTGGGAGCCAGAGTGGAAAAATCTGAAAGCTTTGTTGACCAGTAATACCACATACATAGAAAGTTTAAGACAATATTTTAATAAATCTGAATTTAATTTTAAAACAAGAAGAGGATACCTTTTATTTAGCTTTTTTCCTCTTCCAGATATCTCAATATGTTTACATGGATATTCTAAATCGATTGGAACTGGGAGAGACATTAGATGTTCCAAGCTGGAAAAGTAAAAAAATTAATAACACAAGGCAATACTCTACCTCCACAAAAATGATTGAGCTTAACTATAACTGTACTTAATGTCTGCTCGTATCAAAAGCATATACCCCATCGCGTCAGATAGGTGCTGGAGGGGTTGTAATGCCAAGGGCACAATGTTACATAACTGGTGGTCTTGTCCACACTTGCGCTCCTTCTGGACATAGAAAAACTACTTTAAATACTTTTTAATGACTCATTTACGCTTTCACCTACTATTGCATTACTTAACAACCTTCCCAAGTTCCCCTGTAAATTGAGGCTAAAATTATTACAGTTCACAATCAACTCAGCTAAACTAATGATAGCCAAAATGTGGAAATCAGCTATAACTCCCACTACTACAGAGTGGGTTAAACAAGTTTCTCACACAATAACCCTTGAAAAATATGGTTTCTTTAAAGCCCAAAAACTTGATTTCTTCCTAAATGTAAATTTTAACTGGGAGACCACCTTACAGAAATTCTTAAATCCATTATAGCCCTCCTGAACAAAACTCAGTCTCTGGGACCTACGGGTCACCAACCTCCCTCCCCCCCACGGCCCTCACACCCTCTCTTATTTTGTTACCACTATCAACCTAAATACCTAGATCCAACTGCCGACAACTAAAGACATCACAAAAATCTACAGACCCGCTGGTAATAAAGCTCACTCAACTACCATAAACATGAGCAAACCCTCCTTTTTTCTTACTTTATTATACTCTACCTTCTTACCACTACTTGATTCTTCTTTTCTTCTATTTCCTGTTAATCTCACAATGGTACACAATTCCACAAATAATGTGGGTTTTTTTGCAGACGGAGTGCATCAGACATTAAGCTGCCCTTTATACTATTGAACCCAAAGATAATGAAGACCAACAGCTTACAATAGGTTCAAATGGATGTACTACAACTTAAGAGCTTCTATGACTTAGAAACCCATGTACGAACTTGCAGATAAATGGGGACATTAAATATTACGCTAACAAACCCAATTCTGATGCTCCGCAAATTACTATATCTGGAATTGTAACTTGTATTTAATGTCAACTGTTTTGATGTTATTCTGTCAATCTTCAATAAAAATTATTTAGGAAAAAAAAAAATGTGTCCACTATTACCTTAAAGAAAAAAAAATGAGTTAGAGAAAATAGCTCCGAACTTCTTGACTAGCCAAAAAGATACATATTTAATGTAGTCATCTAGAAAGAAAATTGTTCCATCTAAGATTTAAGGAAGTTATTAGAGCATTGCAATGGACATAATGATGTACTAATAGAGCCATTTATATGTGGATTGTGCAATTAAAAAGAACACTTTTAACAGAAAGAATATATCTATAACTAAAAGTGTAGGGTAGCTATGGAAACTGTGAAAGACCCATCAAACAGGATTTAAAACTGATATAAATGTATATGTGTATAAGGTTGCCTCAAGACATTTCACAGACCAATATATCTACAATATATAAAATTTGATATATGATATAATTTTAGTCTAAGTACCTATGAACTATAAATTAAATGCTCATTAAATATTGTAGTTATAAACCAAGAGGAAAATAAAATAAATGTACAAGGACACTCAAACCCGAAAGACTCAACTATTAGCGAGAGTGTTAGCCTTGCACATTATTTCTGCATCCTTAAATATACATGAACCCCATTTTTTTCTTTTATGATTCAGATAGAGCATGTCATTTTAAACAACTTTTCAATTTACTTCTGTTGTCTAATTTGTTTCATTCTCTTGGTATCCTTTGTTGAAAAGCATACCTAGGTAGGCTCACAGCTGGGAGCGAGCTGCTGATTGGAGGCTGCACATATATTGGCTTACTGATTCTTCAGCTTGCTCTCAGTAGTGTATTGCAGCTCCTTAAATAAAGGATATCCAGAGAATGAAGCAAAATTGATAATATAAGTACAGTATATTGGAAAGTTGTTTAAAATTCTTTGTACTAGGAGGAGAAAGTTTCCCTCTTTTTTTTTTCTCTTGTTCTCATTTTTGTGAGTTGTATTTGGGCTATTTAATGTGGAGGAACCTAATAAAGGGTAAATCTCACAATGGGGCCTAGTTATCAAGCCGTCAACCTCAAATACGCTGGAATTCCGCAGCGTATTTGTGGCGAGGCTGATTCGCCTTAGTTATCAAAGGCTAGACACTGGCAAAAGTAGAATTTTGTGATGTAAACTTCTATCCGCCGGACTCAGTCCGACACAGATCGATTCTTACGTCACTCCCGATGTTCCGCACACAAGTACGGCACAATCTGACTACTTTTGGTAGTTATCAAAAAACTAGCAGGTACGCTCGGCACTTTTCCGGCCCAGCGTACCTGGTTTTCAATCCGCCGCCCTGGAGGCAGCAGATCCCATAGGAATCAATGGGAGTCTGATCATAGCGAAAGTACAAGTTCGCTGCTGCCAGACATCCCATTGATTCCTATGGGAGATGTCTGCACCTAACACCCTATCATGTACCCCGAGTCTAAACACCCCTAATCTGTCCCCCCCACACCGCCGCAACTAAATAAATGTATTACCCCCTAAACCTCCGCTCCCGGAGCCCACCGCAAGCTACTTAATACATATTAACCCCTAAACCGCCGCTCCCGGAGCCCACCGCAAGCTACTCTATACATATTAACCCCTAAACCGCCGCTCCCGGAGCCCACCGCAACTATAATAAATGTATTACCCCCTAAACCGCCGCTCCCGGAGCCCACCGCAAGCTACTCTATACATATTAACCCCTAAACCGCCGCTCCCTGACCCCGCCGCAACTATAATAAATGTATTAACCCCTAAACCGCCGCTCCCTGAGCCCACCGCAAGCTACTCTATACATATTAACCCCTAAACCGCCGCTCCCTGACCCCGCCGCAACTATAATAAATGTATTAACCCCTAAACCGCCGCTCCCGGAGTCCACCGCAAGCTACTCTATACATATTAACCCCTAAACCGCCGCTCCCTGACCCCGCCGCAACTATAATAAATGTATTTACCCCCTAAACCGCTGCTCCCGGAGCCCACCGCAAGCTACTCTATACATATTAACCCCTAAACCGCCGCTCCCTGACCCCGCCGCAACTATAATAAATGTATTACCCCCTAAACTGCCGCTCCCTGAGCCCACCGCAAGCTACTCTATACATATTAACCCCTAAACCGCCGCTCCCTGACCCCGCCGCAACTATAATAAATGTATTACCCCCTAAACCGCCGCTCCCGGAGCCCACCGCAAGCTACTCTATACATATTAACCCCTAAACCGCCGCTCCCGGAGCCCACGCAACTATAATAAATGTATTAACCCCTAAACCGCCGCTCCCGGAGCCCACCGCCACCTACATTATACCTAGTAACCCCTATCCTGCCCCCCCTATACGGCCGCCCTCTATAATAAAGTTATTAACCCCTATCCTGCTGATCCCGCACCTCGCCGCAACTAAATAAATAGTTTAACCCCTAAACCGCCACTCCCAGACCCTGCCGCAACCTATATTAAATGTATTAACCCCTAATCTGCCCCCCCTACACCGTCGCCACCTATAATACATTTATTGACCCCTATCCTGTCCCCCCTACACCGCCGCCACTGTAATAAAATTATTAACCCCTAAACCTAAGTCTAACACTAACCCTAACATCCCCCTAACTTAAATATTAATTAAATAAATCTAAATAATATTTCTATTATGAACTAAATTAATCCTATTTAAAACTAAATACTTACCTTTAAAATAAACCCTAATATAGCTACAATATAAATAATAATTATATTGTAGCTATCTTAGGATTTATTTTTATTTTACAGGTAACTTTCATTTTATTTTAACTAGGTACAATAGCTATTAAATAGTTATTAACTATTTAATAGCTTCTCTAGCTAAAATAAAGAGAAATTAACCTGTAAAATAAAAACTAACCTAAGTTACAATTACACCTAACACTACACTATACTTTAATAAATTATTCCTATTTAAAACTAAATACTTACCTGTAAAATAAACCCTAAGATAGCTACGTCATTAATAATTACATTGTAGCTATTTTAGGATTTATATTTATTTTACAGGTAACTTTGAATTTATTTTAGCTAGTTAGAATAGTTATTAAATAGTTATTAACTATTTAATAACTACCTAGCTAAAAGAAATACAAAATTACCTGTAAAATAAATCCTAACCTAAGTTACAATTAAACCTAATACTACACTATCATTAAATTAATTAAATAAACTAACTACAAATAACTACAATTAAATACAATTGCATAAACTAACTAAAGTACAAAAAATAAAAAAAGCTAAGTTACAAAAAATAAAAAAAATAAGTTACAAACATTTTAAAAATATTACAACAATTTTAAGCTACTTACACCTAATCTAAGCCCCCTAATAAAATAACAAACCTCCCCAAAATAAAAAAATGCCCTACCCTATTCTAAATTAAAAAAGTTCAAAGCTCTTTTACCTTTCCAGCCCTTAAAAGGGCTTTTTGTGGGGCATGTCCCAAAGAATTCAGCTCTTTTGCCTGTAAAAGAAAAATACAACCCCCACCAACATTAAAACCCACCACCCACATACCCCTAATCTAACCCAAACCCCCCTTAAAATAACCTAACACTAATCCCCTGAAGACCATCCTACCTTGAGTCGTCTTCACTCAGCCGAGCAGCGATGGAACCGAAGAGGAGACCAGGAGCGGCAGAAGTTATCCTCCAAGGGGCGCTGAAGAAATCTTCCATCCGATGAAGTGATCCTCCAGTCGGCGCTGAAGAAGTCTTCCATCCGGGCGATGTCATCTTCCAAGCGGCGCTGAAGAAGTCTTCTATCCGGGCGATGTCATCTTCCAAGCGGGGTCTTCAATCTTCATCCCGCCGACGCGGAACATCCTTCTTTCCCGACGGACAACCGACGAATGAAGGCTCCTTTAAGGGACGTCATCCAAGATGGCATCCCTTCAATTCCGATTGGCTGATAGGATTCTATCAGCCAATCGGAAATAAGGTAGGAAAAATCTGATTGGCTGATTGAATCAGCCAATCAGATTGAAGTTCAATCCGATTGGCTGATCCAATCAGCCAATCAGATTGAGCTCGCATTCCATTGGCTGTTCCGATCACTTCATCGGATGGAAGATTTCTTCAGCGCCCCTTGGAGGATAACTTCTGCCACTCCGGGTCTCCTCTTCGGTTCCATCGCTGCTCGGCTGAGTGAAGACGACTCAAGGTAGGATGATCTTCAGGGGATTAGTGTTAGGTTATTTTAAGGGGGGTTTGGGTTAGATTAGGGGTATGTGGGTGGTGGTGGGGTTGTATTTTTCTTTTACAGGCAAAAGAGCTGAATTCTTTGGGGCATGCCCCACAAAAAGCCCTTTTAAGGGCTGGTAAGGTAAAAGAGCTTTGAACTTTTTAAATTTAGAATAGGGTAGGGCATTTTTTTATTTTGGGGGGGTTTATTATTTTTTTAGGGGGCTTAGATTAGGTGTAAGTAGCTTAAAATTGTTGTAATATTTTTAAAATGTTTGTAACTTATTTTTTTTATTTTTTGTAACTTAGCTTTTTTTATTTTTGTACTTTAGTTAGTTTATGTAATTGTATTTAATTGTAGTTCTTTGTAGTTAATTTATTTAATTAATTTAATGATAGTGTAGTGTTAGGTTTAATTGTAACTTAGGTTAGGATTTATTTTACAGGTAATTTTGTATTTCTTTTAGCTAGGTAGTTATTAAATAGTTAATAACTATTTAATAACTATTCTAACTAGCTAAAATAAATACAAAGTTACCTGTAGAATAAATATAAATCCTAAAATAGATACAATGTGATTATTAATGACATTGTAGCTATCTTAGGGTTTATTTTACAGGTAAGTATTTAGTTTTAAATAGGAATAATTTATTAAAGTATAGTGTAGTGTTAGGTGTAATTGTAACTTAGGTTAGTTTTTATTTTACAGGTTAATTTCTCTTTATTTTAGCTAGGTAAGCTATTAAATAGTTAATAACTATTTAATAGCTATTGTACCTAGTTAAAATAAATTGAAAGTTACCTGTAAAATAAAAATAAATCCTAAGATAGCTACAATGTAATTATTATTTATATTGTAGCTATATTAGGGTTTATTTTAAAGGTAAGTATTTAGTTTTAAATAGGATTAATTTAGTTCATAATAGAAATATTATTTAGATTTATTTAATTAATATTTAAGTTAGGGGGGGTGTTAGGGTTAGTGTTAGACTTAGGTTTAAGGGTTAATAATTTTATTACAGTGGCGGCGGTGTAGTGGGGGGCAGGATAGGGGTTAATAAATTTATTATAGGTGGCGACGGTGTAGTGGGGGGGCAGATTAGGGGTTAATAAATTTAATATAGGTTGCGGCAGGGTCTGGGAGCGGCGGTTTAGGGGTTAAACTATTTATTTAGTTGCGGCGAGGTGCGGGATCAGCAGGATAGGGGTTAATAACTTTATTATAGAGGGCGACGGTATAGGGGGGGCAGGATAGGGGTTACTAGGTATAATGTAGGTGGCAGCGGTGTCCGGGAGCGGCGGTTTAGGGGTTAATACATTTATCAGAGTTGCGGCAGGGTCTAGGAGCGGCGGTTTAGGGGTTAATACATTTATAAGAGTTGCGGCGGGGTCTAGGAGCGGCGGTTTAGGGGTTAATACATTTATAAGAGTTGCGGCGGGGTCCAGGAGCGGCGGTTTAGGGGTTAATACATTTATCAGAGTTGCGGCAGTGTCTAGGAGCGGCGGTTTAGGGGTTAGTAACTTTATTCAGTTGCGGGAGGCTCCGGGGGCGCCGTTATAGGGGGTAGAACAGTGTAGTATAGTGTGGGTGCTTAGTGACAGGCTAGCAAGCCGAAGAGCAGCGAGATCGGATGAGTGATAACTCTCACAGTCTACTGCTCATCGCCCCGTACTTGGTGCGCGGTTTTTTTACAGCTTTTTTGATAACTTAGGAGAATTTTTGCAGGTCCGCGGTGGCGATGTGAGGCGAGCTTAGGCGGGCGTATTGGGCCGGCGAAGGCAGGAAAAGTAGACACGTTGATAACTACCCCCCTATATATCAATGACCAAGCAAATTAATGCATACTTTATTGATTTGTTGATAAAGTTTGTGACTTTGAGGAAAACTCTGCTATGTTTATTTATTTCATTTAAAGGAATAGTAAAGTCTAAATTAAACTTTCATGATTCAGAAAGGGCATGTAATTTTAAACAACTTTCTTATTTACTTTTATTATCAAATTTGCTTTGTTCTCTTGGTATTCTTAGTTGAAAGCTAAACTTAGGTAGGCACATATGCTAATTTTTAAGCCCTTGAAGGCCGCCTCTAATCTGAATGCATTTGACAGTTTTTCACAGCCAGAGGGCGTTAGTTAATGTGTTTTATATAGATAACTTTGTGCTCATGCACATGAAGTTATTTAAGAGTCAGCACTAATTGCAAGTCTGTTAAAAGATCTGAGATAAGGAGGCAGTCAGCAGAGCAACGATAACAATTTTTAATCTTTACTATCCCTTTAATTTTATCATTTGAAAATGTGAGGTTGGCTTCTAATTTGCTGTGTAATTCAGGCATTTGTTAGATCCGGTTTGCACTACTAGCACTGTTTGGTGCACTCCTAAATGTGAGTGTTTTTTTTGCTATTCCCTACTTACTGTTTGTTCTAATTAAGAAATGGTAACACTATGAGGCGCCTTATGCTATTTACTTTCTAGGATACCATTGATAAAAGTCCTGACTTCTGAGGAAGAGCTGCCTGAGTTCCCTTTGACATGTGAATTATTTTCTTTGTTGGACTAACATATGAAATTTGTTTTAGTACATATTACATTCTAATATATATCTTGTTATCTTCACGTGGCGCCCCTGCAATTACTGTTTGTGGGCATTTTGTTGTATGTTAAGAACCATGCTACACTGGTTCTGGGTCAGATTCAGACAATCCCTAGAGCATACTGCATGTTC
This sequence comes from Bombina bombina, assembly GCF_027579735.1. Taxonomy (NCBI): domain Eukaryota; kingdom Metazoa; phylum Chordata; class Amphibia; order Anura; family Bombinatoridae; genus Bombina; species Bombina bombina. The sequence continues at coordinate 490,511,132 of NC_069501.1, read as the reverse complement.
AATTGGAAACATCTATTAGTCAAGTCTGGCGGACATGATACACTGTAGCGGATCATGTCCGACAGACATCGCTGAATGCGGACAGCATATGCTGTCCGTATTCAGCATTGCACAAGCAGTTCTAGTGAACTGTTTGTGCAATACCACCCCCTGCAGATTCGCGGCCAATCGGCCGCTAGCAGGGGGTGTCAGTCAGCCCGATTGTATAGGTAGAGGTAGCGTATGAGTTAAGGAGCAGCGGTCTATAGACCGCTGCTTCTTAACTCCTGTTTCCAGTGAGTCTGAAGGCTCGCGCGGAAACAGGATGAATTGGCCCAATTCGGCCAATAATAAATTGACCCCAAGGAGTAGTCGATCAAAAATTAAAGGACACTTTTACAAACATTTCTCTCTTTAGTACCATCTCAATACATGGATAATTTTGACATTTAAAGGGACATGAAGCCCAACATTTTTCTTTAAAGATTCAGGTAAGGAATACAATTTAAAAAAAGTTTTATTATCAAATTTGCTTACTTCTCATGTTATTCTTTGTTGAAGAGATACCTAGGTAGGTAGAGTACACATGTCTGAAGCATTACATGACAGGAAATAGTGCTGACATCTAGTGCTTGTGCAAATGTTTGACATTGCTGCAAACCGCTGCCATAAAGTACTACAGGCATATGCACACTCCTGAACTTACCTTCCTGCTTTTCAACAAAGGATAACAAGAAAATAAAGACAATTTGATAATAGAAGTAAATAGGAAAGTTGTTTAAAATTGTATGTTCTATCTGAATCATGACATTTTTGCGTTTTATATACCTACCCCTAGCACTCAACCACCTTGATGGAGGTCTGGCATGTATAATGACAGGCATCGATGGGGCTTCATGTTTCACGCGGTGACGTCACGCCCAATGACGACTATGACGTGATGACATCAGGCGTATTATGGCCTAGGCCAACAAGGCCGGTGCCTAGGGCAGCAGATTTGGGAGGGGCAGCACATCTGCCCTATCCTCTCTCTAAAAGCCAGCACACAGTACAGTGAGCGATAAAGTGCAGGCTTTTACAGAGAAGACAAGGCACATGCGCTGATTTTGGTCGCTCTTAACAGGCAGTGGTCCTTTAAACCGTTGCTTCATTTAGAGCCGCTGGCATTATTGCAGTGGAAGCGTTCTTGGTGAGATACTTGCCGGGAATATGCTTACAAGGTGAGACTGGAGGAGAAGACCTTATGCCGATATGCTTCCTCCTCTTGTTAGCTGTGGTGGGTCTGCGAGCGCAGTGCTTATTGCAGGACTGGGTGCGTCTGTGCACTGCTTAGATCAGCTTGTGATGTCTAATCATAAACTCTCAGCGCTAATATATGTTAGCTACTAATAGCTTTCTCTGCATTCAGGAACACCCCGAATAAATAGTAAACAGACACTTAAAAAGTTTCATTAATTGAATGATGGTAATTACTATATGTTGTTGCATGTAAAGGGCAGTGATTGTTTCAAAGTGTATTCTTCTTTCCCTCCCTACCTCTCTCCCTTCTTTCCCTTTCTCCGTCCCTCCCTCCCTCAACTCACCTGTATGCAAGTGTTTTGCTAGCCCATTTTCTTTGGAATTGCTATGAACTTTTTTTATATTTTACACACTGACCCAAAAAAATATTAATGGGAAAAAAGGCCTAAAACCTTGGGGGGGGGGGGCAGCAGAATTTTAAGTGCCTAGGGCAGCACAAAACTTAAATACGCTGAACACCGCTCAACTTTATTTAAATCTGTCAATTGTCAGTTATAGGGAGATGGGGGCATGCTGCTTAGAAGCCTGTATCTCAGGCATCTAAGCAGCTATAGACCCCCAAGACCTACCCTTTCCAAAGGTATATGGAGTGTATAATAAAAAATAAAGTTAAAAAAATATTTTTAAAAAGTTAAAAAAAAGGATTTGGGGGGCTCTAAAGGCACATACATAAAGAGCAAGATACATTTTATAAAAATAAACTTGTTTTTGAAAAATAAATATTAGTTTATGTATTATAGCTAAATGATCACCGTGGTAACCAGCGTTACTGCAGTAATCACCTAGCTGAGAAATGTTGCATTCCCTTTTACAATACGGAACGATATTATAGTTTTAATCCCATGATCACCTGGATAATGTGGTTACAAATTAATTAATGGTTAAGGAATGCTATTTAAAAATAATAAAATCAGTCTTTTAGCGTGTGTGGAAGATTAGTAAAACACCCTCTTTACGCAGCTCTCTCCAGCTTTCAAAACTTCTGTATTTTTAATGCAAAGAAGCTTATTTTTTGCAATAAAAAAATACATATTTTCTAGCGACATAATTCCTTTAAAAATATGTATTTATTTTGTAAAGAAAATTATGGCTAAATGTATCAGTCCTGAGGTAGCAGCTGAGTTCTCTATGAACCCAGACTCTGATTCCTTCACTGATGATGCATATGGTATAAAAGCTAAGTACACACCAAGCCGCATCAAATGAGGGGCCACATGTATTGCTAGCACAAAAATAGACAATGTAATAATAGGTGGAATATGGCACTTTGCTAAAAAAAAATATATACATATTTTTTATGCAAAGCACCATATTCCATTAATTGTTGCGCACCACAATTATGTGCTTGAGATACATGTAGCCCCTCATTTGATGCGCCAAAGGGTGTACTTTCTACAAATGTGTGTACCATATTTTACATTTCCAAGTGGCTAGAACTGTTTAATTGCAGAGATCGCAATCTTGAAATCGTCTAAAAAAAATAGGCTTTCTACTTTTATGGGTTATGTCTGCAATCAGACAGCTGTAGAAACCTGGGAAACTAAGATACATGAAATAAAGTACACATTTTTGGAAAGTACACCCTTTGGCGCATTAAATGAGGGGCTACATGTATTGCTAGCACAAAAACAGGCAATGTAATAATAAGTGGAATATGGCTCTTTGCTTAGAATTATTTTTTTAAGCAATGCAACTTATTCCATTAATTGCTGTGCACCCCAAGTTCATGCTAGAAATATTTGTAGCCCCTCATTTGATGCACCAAGGGGTGTACTTTTTGCCAATGTGTGCTTTGTGTACCCCAATTTAATTTCTCAGGTGGATAGAACTGTTTAATTGCTGAAAACAGTACAGTAAATTCTAAGATGCTGTTTTTGATCATATATCAAATTGACATGCTTGCAATAAAACAGTGGAGAAAAACAGTGAAATGTTATTCATTTTTGCTTATTTCAGACAGGTTACCTACTACAAATATTTATCCACACAGGTTTCAATGATAGAGCTTAGAAAAATAAAATTACAAACTATTATTTATTGAGTCAGGAGTAAAAAAAATACTTTTTTCACATTTTATGTGCTATTTTTTAAACCTGATCATACATACACATATAATAATGGTATATTATCTGCAATTAAAAATCAAATTTGGATGACTACTAAAAAGGATAGACCCCCTAACTGGAGAAGTTTTATTACTATATCACACACATTGACATTGTGGGAGACACTGACATCCAAATATTCTTTGATACCGAGGGGGTCGAAGGCGACCCCATTGGTAACATTATCTACTAATTATGACCAGGTTACACAAGAGAAATGGGCAAATAAAGCCTTATATCGAATTGCAGATACCCTTAGAGGAACCAAGCTGATCACGTTTCACCAATATGGGGAACTCAATAGGCAAGAAAAAGCGAGTTGGTTCCATTACCTCCAACTAAGAGCGAGAGTAGACGAGGTTCTAGGACACAATAAATTAGCCACTAGCACCTATTTAGAGAGACTTTGTTTAGCCACTGGACGGACAAGAGGGGCGATTTCTATTTTATATATTGAGTTCAATACTCCACCAAAGTTGAGTAAATTACCGTTTATGGTAAAATGGGAATCAGAATTTAACTTTACCTGGTCCGCAGAAAGGTGGTGTGACACTTTGAAGTCTGGTACCTCTTTCTCTATTTGTGCTCATTTGAAGGAAAATTTTATCAAAGTAGCGTTTAGATGGTACTTCCATCCGTCAAGAATACATAAGGCAAATGCTAACACAAATTGTTTGTGCGGCTGAACTGAAAGTGGGACATATGCCTACATGTGGTGGCATTGTTGCCATGTTTCCCATATATGGTCCCAAACATCGGCACTTGTAAGCGAAATTATGGATAGGCAGATTAATTTAACCCCTACTCAGGCACTATTGCATGAGCCTCTCCCAGGCCTGAATTCAAAAGCTAATAAATTAGTGGCATTGATTTGCACTATAACTAAGTTGGTCATTGCAAGGTATTGGAGAACGGTGATTCCCTCATTTTTGATAATCAGGAATAAGGTAGATTATTATTATCAAATGAGCAGCGCTTCGGCAGATATTATAGGTAATAAGGAGCAGTTTTTGCTGATATGGGACCCCTGGATAATGTATTCTGAGGCCAGAAACAGACAATAGAGATAAATAGAGCTATGAAGGGGGTCACAATCACGGCCCCTGCCTCCTCCGCTCCTGCTCAGCTTGTCTGGGTGGGTCACAACACACTTCCCTTTCCCCTTCCTTAGTCGAATCCACTTTTACCCGAGGCAGGGACTGAGATCTCAGACAAATTGACCAAGACATACACAAGTTTTTATTTTGGCTGGGTCCCCTCCCACGGGGGGTACTACGTGGAGCTCTGAAATGTTTTTGAAATGTTGATGCCATAAAATAGTTGGTGTTGAGTGTATTCTTATACATGTTATGCAAATGTGGTCATACCAGATGATAGCGAGAAGATTTGTAAAATGACTGAGGCTGTAATATGGATTGACTTATTTGTTATTTGTAAAATGTTAAAAAAAATCAATAAAAACTTTTTTTCATAAAAAAATAATCAAATTTGGACACCATGCTAATGTGGATATTAGCTTTTGAAAGAAAAGCTAATTTGACCTTATAAGCAGCAATTAAAATACAAACTTTTTGCCAACTTCTTAAAAATGATATGAAAGCGTCAATATCGAAGTAATATGGTGACTTGTAATAACTTATCGCGGAAAGAAAGGGAGTTATTAAAGAGTTTGTCTTAAGATGCAAGTATAGTAATTTAGAGAGCTGATAAGGGTGGTTAATTTGTTTTATTGGACTATAGTTATTATTCTGATGAGGCTTTAGACCAATTGGGGGATGATTCAATATATTGAAAACTGTTTATAGATCCAACAAAATAATTATGAGAATAGACAGTTATCCTAAACAGATATAGGATATTAGTTGGATAATAATATTTATATGAGTATCTTACAGTAGACTATCCAAAAGTACCGATATTTTATACACTTCCCATGGTGCATAAAGGTTTGGAAGCACTACCGGGCCGTCTTATAGTCTCAGCAGTAGATTCCCTTTTACAGCCAATAACTACTTACATCAATTATTTGTTGCAACCACTAGTTCATAACATGCATTTATTGCTTTGTTAAAGGAATGTAATAATGTACAAGATAGTGGTCTTTTGGTTACATTGGATGGTACGAGCTTTTATACAGTCATCCTCTATGAAGAGGGCATGAGTGCCATATCCTAATTATTAGCCAGATTCCCATATATTGGCCCACCGATATTATTCTGCAAATGTTTGAAATGTGTTTAATAATGAATCATTTTTAATTTTGAAACACATTATGATCTCCAATTGATGGGTACAGCGATGGGGTCTAATATGTCCCCATCCTATGTTAATTTATTTATAGCTGAATTTAAGACACTTCACTGATGAGGCCCAATGAAGGCCAAAACAATTGTCTGGGGTTGCCGTGTTCCTTGTTAAGAGAGGAATTGCCTGGTATTTCAGAGCTTGACTGACTGTAATAGGCAGGATCAGACTGATATTCTACAGGAAAGTTCTACTCTGTGAAAAGCATCACTGGGCTAAAAGAAGCTGCACCCAAATGGTAAATCGCCTTAGAACAAGTTAACAAGTTTTTGAGTCAGTTGTTCGCTCCTGAGAGTGTGCTTCTCTCTGTGTGAATTTAAAGGGACATGAAACACATATTTTTCTTTCATGATTCAGATAGAGCAAGCAATGTTAAACAACTTTCCAGTTTACTTCTATTATCTCATTTTTTTTGTTACCTTGATATCCTTTGCTGTAAAGGATACCTAGGTAGGCTCGGGAGCTGCTGATTGCTGGCTGCACATATGTTCCTCCTGTTATTGGCTCATCCATGTACATTGCTGTTTCTTCAACAAAGAATACCAAGAAATTGAAGCAAATGAGATAATAGAAGTAAATTGGAAAGATATTTAAAATTACATGCTCTATCCGAATCATGAAATAAAATGGGTTTCATGTCCCTTTAAGTCATATGGCACACTATGTTTAAAGAACCAATTTATTCAGCTGTTCAAGCACTAGATGTCTAATGTATCATACATAGGGATGGTCTAATGGCAGCTGACAGGGCCGGATTGGCCTACCAGGATACCAGGAGATTTCCCGGTGGGCTGCAGCAGTTGGGGCTGGGAAGCTACACTTTAAAGGGGAGATTAATGGCTGCAATTGTTTTGTAGGGTGCTTATATAACAACAATTGGGCATTTTTATTTAATGCAAAGTAATATAATTTAATTTTGAAAAAAATATTGGGGAAGGAGTATCTCAGTAATCATCTTTAAGAAAAAAGGGGCCTGTGAATTCTACCGACTCAACGGAAAATAGGACTGGTCTTCATATTTTTCCAGGGCTGCTTTTTATTCCCAGGCCGGCCCTGGCAGCTGAATTCTATCTAAATAAGGATGTTTTGAAACATAATTATTGAAACATAATTATTTTTCAGTTAAAAATACATTTTATAATCAGAAATGTGGTACAGCGATAGGGACCAGATTTGCTTCTGGCCATGCTAATTTTTTTATGGGTATCTGGGAATATTAATTTTTATATTCAAGCATATATGGAGCAAATCTGGTCACCTATAAATGCTCTATAGATTACATTTTAGTGTTAGGGAAAGGGAGTAAAGCTTTATGGAGAGTATGAATAATAATTAATTAAATCTTAACTTTACTTATGAGACAAGTAAAGAATGGATTGCATTCTTGGATTTAAAGATATATAGAGAAGGAATGTATTTAAATACTAGAACTTATTTAAAATATATTGATACCAATAAGTTTATTCACAACATGAGTTGTCATCTTCTATTGTGGAAGAACATACCAAAATGTTAGATGATGAAAATGATAAAGAATTGTAATTAAAAGGGAACTGAAACCCATGATCACATCACAGTGTTTCCCAACCGCGGTCCTCAAGTACCCCCAACAGTCCTGGTTTTCATTATAGCTGTACCAGTGCACAGGTGAAGTAATCAGCTGATCAGTAACCATGGTTACTAACCTGCTCTCATCCATCAGCTGATTATTTCACCTGTGCTCTAGTTCAGCTATAATGAAAACCAGGACTGTTGGGGGTACTTGAGGACCGCGGTTGGGAAACACTGTGATAGAGCATGCTATTTTAAACAGCTTTCTAATTTACACCTATGTTATCAACTTTTCTTTGTTCTCTTGGTATCTTTATTTGAAAAGGCAGGAGTGTAAGCCCATTTTTGGCTCCACGCCCTGGGTAGAGCTTGCTGATTGGTGGCTACATTTATGAGTAAATTAGAAAGTTGCATAAAATGGCATGCTTTATCTGAATCATGAAAGAAAATATTTAGGGGTCCATATCCCTTTAATTAGATGATTATATTCAACAGTCAGAACTTTGGAAAAATACATTTATAGAAAGAGGTAATATTGTAGAAACAGTGAAGTTAGTTAAACCAAAGGTGGCCAATTTAGACTCGTCAACATTAATAATAGGGACTAACGGAAAGAAGAATAAGGCATCAGAAGGAAAATATTGTGTATTCTTTATCATTCAATATAATGCTAAGACTTCACTGTTAGAGATAATGAGAAAGCATTGGTCTGTGTTAAAAACAGAAGAAATAATAGGGGAACTGCTGCCAAATATACCACAAATTATATATAGGGAAGCAAAAAATAATAATAATTTGGCACCAACCAAATCGAGGAATAAGAAGAGAGTAGGCAAGGATTTATTAGGCAATGATGTCAGAGATTGTGTTCCTTGTTATGCATGCAAAACGTGTACGTGCAGATCTAAGAACCAGGTATTTTATTATAATGTAACAGGGTTTAAATATAAGATTAGGGATCAGATTACAGACAGGAATGTTATTTATATGACTGAATGTAAGTGTGGGAAACCGATAATAAACACCATCCTGAGAAGCCAGTAAGTAACAATGTGCCCTCTCAATGTAAAAAACAGGTATCGAAGTACTGACACCGCAACTGATGAAGATTTTAGTAATTCTCATGGGGAGGGGGTATAGTAGGAGGCAGACACCTCTATAATAGAGCAATTAAAGGGATATGAAACAGTGGTCCTTTATTTAAAAAAAAGTTAAATCAAAGTAAACATAAAAAGAAACAGATTGGGTTGAAAAACAGCAAACATTTATTTTGTTTTTTACAAATGAGCACTTTCAAATTCACAGTGTAGCTACTGCTTGCAGCTAAATAGGGCCTAGATTTGGAGTTTGGCGGTAGAAGGGCTGTTAACGCTCCGCAGGCTTTTTTCTGGCCGCACCATAAATTTAACTCTGGTATCGAGAGTTCAAACAAATGCTGCGTTAGGCTCCAAAAAAGGAGCGTAGAGCATTTTTACCGCAAATGCAACTCTCGATACCAGAGTTGCTTACGGACGCGGCCAGCCTCAAAAACGTGCTCGTGCACGATATCCCCATAGGAAACAATGGGGCTGTTTGAGCTGAAAAATAACCTAACACCTGCAAAAAAGCAGCGTTCAGCTCCTAACGCAGCCCCATTGTTTCCTATGGGGAAACACTTCCTACGTCTGCACTTAACACCCTAACATGTACCCCGAGTCTAAACACCCCTAACCTTACACTTATTAACCCCTAATCTGCCGCCCCCGCTATCGCTGACCCCTGCATATTATTATTAACCCCTAATCTGCCGCTCCGTAAACCGCCGCAACCTACGTTATCCCTATGTACCCCTAATCTGCTGCCCCTAACCCCGCCGACCCCTATATTATATTTATTAACCCCTAATCTGCCCCCCACAACGTCGCCGACACCTGCCTACACTTATTAACCCCTAATCTGCTGAGCGGACCTGAGCGCTACTATAATAAAGTTATTAACCCCTAATCCGCCTCACTAACCCTATCATAAATAGTATTAACCCCTAATCTGCCCTCCCTAACATCGCCGACACCTAACTTCAATTATTAACCCCTAATCTGACGACCGGAGCTCATCGCTACTATAATAAATGGATTAACCCCTAAAGCTAAGTCTAACCCTAACACTAACACCCCCCTAACTTAAATATAATTTACATCTAACGAAATAAATTAACTCTTATTAAATTAATTATTCCTATTTAAAGCTAAATACTTACCTGTAAAATAAATCCTAATATAGCTACAATAGAAATTATAATTATATTATAGCTATTTTAGGATTAATATTTATTTTACAGGCAACTTTGTAATTATTTTAACCAGGTACAATAACTATTAAATAGTTAAGAACTATTTAATAGTTACCTAGTTAAAATAATAACAAATTTACCTGTAAAATAAATCCTAACCTAAGATATAATTAAACCTAACACTACCATATCAATAAATTAATTAAATAAACTACCTACAATTACCTACAATTAACCTAACACTACACTATCAATAAATTAATTAAACACAATTCCTACAAATAAATACAATTAAATAAACTAGCTAAAGTACAAAAAATAAAAAAGAACTAAGTTACAAAAAATAAAAAAATATTTACAAACATAAGAAAAATATTACAACAATTTTAAACTAATTACACCTACTCTAAGCCCCCTAATAAAATAACAAAGCCCCCCAAAATAAAAAATTCCCTACCCTATTCTAAATTAAAAAAGGTAAAAGCTCTTTTACCTTACCAGCCCTGAACAGGGCCCTTTGCGGGGCATGCCCCAAGAATTTCAGCTCTTTTGCCTGTAAAAAAAAACATACAATACCCCCCCCCAACATTACAACCCACCACCCACATACCCCTAATCTAACCCAAACCCCCCTTAAATAAACCTAACACTAAGCCCCTGAAGATCTTCCTACCTTGTCTTCACCATCCAGGTTCACCGATCCGTCCTGAAGAGCTCCTCCGATGTCCTGATCCAAGCCCAAGCGGGGGGCTGAAGAGGTCCATGATCCGGTCAAAGTCTTCATCCAAGCGGGGCAGAAGAGGATCTTCCATCCGATTGAAGTCTTCATCCAAGCAGCATCCATCCGGAGCGAAGCGGCAGGATCCTGAAGACCTCCAGCGCGGAACATCCATCCGGCCCGACGACTGAACGACGAATAACTGTTCCTTTAAGGGACGTCATCCGAGATGGCGTCCCTCGAATTCCGATTGGCTGATAGGATTCTATCAGCCAATCGGAATTAAGGTAGGAATTTTCTGATTGGCTGATGGAATCAGCCAATCAGAATCAAGTTCAATTCGATTGGCTGATCCAATCAGCCAATCATATTGAGCTCGCATTCTATTGGCTGTTCCGATCAGCCAATAGAATGCGAGCTCAATCTGATTGGCTGATCGGATCAGCCAATCGGATTGAACTTGATTCTGATTGGCTGATTCCATCAGCCAATCAGAAAATTCCTACCTTAATTCCGATTGGCTGATAGAATCCTATCAGCCAATCGGAATTCGAGGGACGCCATTTTGGATGACGTCCCTTAAAGGAACAGTCATTCGTCGTTCAGTCGTCGGGCCGGATGGATGTTCCGCGCTGGAGGTCTTCAGGATCCTGCCGCTTCGCTCCGGATGGATGCTGCTTGGATGAAGACTTCAATCGGATGGAAGATCCTCTTCTGCCCCGCTTGGATGAAGACTTTGACCGGATCATGGACCTCTTCAGCCCCCCGCTTGGGCTTGGATCAGGACATCGGAGGAGCTCTTCAGGACGGATCGGTGAACCTGGATGGTGAAGACAAGGTAGGAAGATCTTCAGGGGCTTAGTGTTAGGTTTATTTAAGGGGGGTTTGGGTTAGATTAGGGGTATGTGGGTGGTGGGTTGTAATGTTGGGGGGGGGGGTATTGTATGTTTTTTTTTTACAGGCAAAAGAGCTGAAATTCTTGGGGCATGCCCCGCAAAGGGCCCTGTTCAGGGCTGGTAAGGTAAAAGAGCTTTTACCTTTTTTAATTTAGAATAGGGTAGGGAATTTTTTATTTTGGGGGGCTTTGTTATTTTATTAGGGGGCTTAGAGTAGGTGTAATTAGTTTAAAATTGTTGTAATATTTTTCTTATGTTTGTAAATATTTTTTTATTTTTTGTAACTTAGTTCTTTTTTATTTTTTGTACTTTAGCTAGTTTATTTAATTGTATTTATTTGTAGGAATTGTGTTTAATTAATTTATTGATAGTGTAGTGTTAGGTTAATTGTAGGTAATTGTAGGTAGTTTATTTAATTAATTTATTGATAGGGTAGTGTTAGGTTTAATTATATTTTAGGTTAGGATTTATTTTACAGGTAAATTTGTTATTATTTTAACTAGGTAACTATTAAATAGCTATTGTACCTGGTTAAAATAATTACCAAGTTGCCTGTAAAATAAATATTAATCCTAAAATAGCTATAATATAATTATAATTTATAGTGTAGCTATATTAGGATGTATTTTACAGGTAAGTATTTAGCTTTAAATAGGAATAATTAATTTAATAAGAGTTAATTTATTTCGTTAGATTTAAATTATATTTAATTTAGGGGGGTGTTAGTGTTAGGGTTAGACTTAGCTTTAGGGGTTAATCCATTTATTATAGTAGCGATGAGCTCCGGTCGGCAGATTAGGGGTTAATAATTGAAGTTAGGTGTCGGCGATGTTGGGAAGGGCAGATTAGGGGTTAATACTATTTATTATAGGGTTAGTGAGGCGGGTTAGGGGTTAATAACTTTATTATAGTAGCGCTCAGGTCCGCTCGGCAGATTAGGGGTTAATAAGTGTAGGCAGGTGTCGGCGACGTTGAGGGGGGCAGATTAGGGGTTAATAAATATAATATAGGGGTCGGCGGTGTTAGGGGCAGCAGATTAGGGGTACATAGGGATAACGTAGGTGGCGGCGCTTTGCGGTCGGAAGATTAGGGGTTAATTATTTTAAGTAGCTGGCGGCGACATTGTGGGGGGCAGGTTAGGGGTTAATAAATGTAATACAGGGGTCGGCGGGGTTAGGGGCAGCAGATTAGGGGTACATAAGTATAACGTAGGTGGCGGTCGGCAGATTAGGGGTTAAAAAAATTTAATCGAGTGGCGGCGATGTGGGGGGACCTCGGTTTAGGGGTACATAGGTAGTTTATGGGTGTTAGTGTACTTTAGGGTACAGTAGTTAAGAGCTTTATGAACCGGCGTTAGCCCAGAAAGCTCTTAACTACTGCTATTTTCCTGCGGCTGGAGTTTTGTCGTTAGAGCTCTAACGCTCACTTCAGAAACGACTCTAAATACCGGCGTTAGGAAGATCCCATTGAAAAGATAGGATACGCAATTGACGTAAGGGGATCTGCGGTATGGAAAAGTCGCGGCTGAAAAGTGAGCGTTAGACCCTTTAATCACTGACTCCAAATACCGGCGGTAGCCTAAAACCAGCGTTAGGAGCCTCTAACGCTGGTTTTCACGGCTAACGCCAAACTCCAAATCTAGGCCTAAGTGTTCTACCATGATAAAAAGTTCTATTGTCACATTATTTTGCATCAAAAGTTCTCTACTTAGCATGGGCAGTAAACTGACTGCAGGCATTTTATGGTGTCTCTTAGCAACACTTCAAAGGAAAATCTGCTTCTTTGCCTTCCTGTAGAGACCATAGACCCTTTTAGGGGCAGTGACGGTAAGTAATGGAACTGCCTGAGCTTCTGGAGTAAGAAAAATGAGACAGTCTATAGATTAAGAAAATCTTCATGGCTGCTCCATGTTAAGACCTACTATGGCTGTGGCTCAGAAGCCCCCCTTTTATGATATATTTATTAAACTTTTGACAAATAATACAATCTTTTAATTGACATTAAGCTGTACCCTCCAATCCTCTTTAACACTGATTTCTTTTCCTGCAATTTTTTTAGGAGATTTAATAACCACGGCAGGGAATATAAGGGGCTCTTTGGCATTCATTAAAGGGATAGGGGAGTCAAAATTAACCTTGCCTGATTCAAATAGAGCATGTTATCTTAAGACACTTTTAAAATCACTTATATTTTCAAATGTGCTTTGTTCTCTTGGTATCACTTGTTGAAAAAGAATACGCACATATTCTACACTAGTGGGAGCTAGCTGCTGATTGGTGCCTGCACACATTTGTCTCTTGCGATTGGCTTACTAGATATGTTCAGTTAGCTGCCAGTAATTCATTCGTCCATCCCTAGTTATGGAGCACCCTGTCTCCCCAACCTTCTTCTTTCACCCTCTCATTCTCTTCTTCACTTGTCCTCTGTAAGTTTTCTTATTTTTTTGTGAATTTCTGTACCTGTTTAGAAGAAAATTCAGAAGTTTAACATTATTGAAATTCAATTTCACTTGCCACTTGTAATAACACATACTTTGCACTATATGTATAGAATGTTAATATCCAATCTGGCTTTATGTTATTCTAATATTGCAAACATGTTTGTTGACATGTGTGTTTCTTTTTGTAAAATTAATAAAAAAAATAAACAAAAAAAGAATATCTATATTTTTTACAGTAAGCCTAATAATTTTAAATAATATTTTTTAATATTTAACATTAAATATTTCAATAACGCGCCTTAAGATTACTACGTTTTCATGTGTGGTTATCCGACCACGTTAAATCTAAATTGCGAAACCCAATGCACAAAATGCATATTTTACATTCCTATGTTATATATATATATATATATATATATATATTTATCCCTGATACTGTTAATGTAAAACATATATCTATACCTATATATCTATAGGAATAGATATACAGGTATAGGTATATACAGATACATATATATATATATATATATATATATATATATATATATATATATATATATATATATATATATATGTATTTACAATAAAAAGGATATTTTTCTGTAAGTGAACTTTGAAATGTTTAATATGTATAGCAAATGTACAGTAAAACACATAAATAATTAAATAAATATGTACACACATTTATACATATCTATCTATTTATACTGTATATCAGGGCTCAAAATTTCCACTCTTTACTAACCATTGGCGAGTGGTTATTTAATGGTGGCGAGTGAAAGTTAGTGAGTGAATGATGAATCAACATTCATCACAGTCCGAAGTCTGGTGGCGTGTTGTAAGTAGCAAAGTAAGCACATTTGCAAAATGTACGCTCCTATTTCAGCATTGACAAAAAGACATTTTGGGCTATGTGGAAAAACATAAATTATGCTTACATGATAATTTAATTTCTTTCTATATGAGGAGAGTCCACAGCATTCATTATTGTTGTGGAAAACTGAACCTGGCCACCAGGAGGAGGCAAAGACACCCCAGTCAAAGGCTTAAATACCACTCCCACTTCCCTCATCCCCCAGTCATTCTGCCAGAGGAACAAGGAACAGTAGGAGAAATATCAGGGTATAAATGGTGCCTGAAGAGAAAAACAAATTTTGGTCCGCCCATCGGAGTATACGGGCGGGGACTGTGAACTTTTCTCATACAGAAGGAAATGAAATTATCAGGTAAGCATAATTTATGTTTTCCTTCTTAATGAGGAGAGTCCACTGCATCTTTCCTTACTGTTGGGAAAACTATACCCAAGCTCTAGAGGACACTGAATGATAATGGGAGGGGTAAAAGAGAAGCGTACCCTAATCTGAGGGCACCACAGCCTGCAAAACCTTTCTCCCAAAAGCAGCTTCAGCCGAAGCAAAAACGTAAAATTTGTAAAATTTTGAAAAAGTGTATAAGCTGCCTTACAGATCTGATCCATAGAGACCTAGTTCTTAAAGGCCCAAGAGGAAGCCACCACTCTAGTGGAATGAGCCGTAATCCTCTAAGGAGGTCTAAGTCCCGCTGACTTGTAAGCTAAGTGTATAACACTCCTCAACCAAAAACATAAGGAAGTCGAAGAAGCTTTCAGACCCTTACGCTTTCCAGAGTAGATAACAAACAAGGAAGAAGTTTGCCTAAAATCCTTAGTAACTTTAAGTCGCACCAGTAGGTAGCCGCTCCAGCAACCGCAGCAACAGCCAAGCGGGATAGTAGTGCATTTAGCAAGCAGGAGATAGCGCCATCCACCTTAGGGATGGACCCCCACAACTCCAATAGAATCTCTTTCCCATTCATTCTTAGTAATATTCACCATCTTTACGGGAACCAGGAAAGTTTGTGGAACAACCCTGCCCTTGTAAACCTTATCTAATTTAGGAATCAAAGTTTCCTCAGGCAATTTGGGCTCTGGAACCTCTAACGTATCCAAAACTTCCTTCAACAGAAAGCGTAAATGCTCAATCCTAAATCTAAAATCTGGTTCCCCTGCAGCTGGAGGCCTAGAGGCAGCAGAGTCCGACCCAGAAAGAGAACCCTCTGAAGTATCAGAGGTGCCTTCATCATTGGATAATCTTGTATCAGATAAATCCAATAAGCTAGTAGAAGACCCCTGGGAAGGATAGCAATATTTAACCTTTTGCTTGCGCTTAGCAGGGCAAGGTAAAGCACTACAGGCTGCAGACACTGCCGTTTGTAACTGCTTAGTAAAGTCTGGCAGTAAAAAGACCCCTCCAGATGAAGGATTAGGAGTACTACGGGAACTGCATGTGTATTAGGAGATGACTGTAGGGTGCGCACCTCACAGGATGGAGACTCCTCAGAGGTGGACAGCTCAGTGGCATCAAACATATTAACTTTCTTTGAAATTATAACTTCATCAAGGTATGTGGAACATAATTGAGCAGGTGGGTATACTGTGGCCTCCTCACAATATAATAGGTATTAGATTTAGGTAAAGAGGGAGTACCCTCTAACGCATCTGAATCCTCCATAACTTGCCCTTAAATAACTTGCCCTTATAAAGCAGACTATAGATAATAAGATAAAAAAATGGCACCTTTATACCCCCAATGGCTGGGGCACTCACCACCTCCTATGACCCAGGTCAAACAGAGAAACCGCTTCTTCTCTGGTAAACCGCACTGTCAGGAAAGAGGAAATCAGTGTAACCACACCCGGTCACATGGAGCGCAATGCAGGACCGCCCCTGCTATAGGAAAAAAGCGTGCCAAGCCTTACAGACTGCACAGCTTCCAAAAACTAAAGTAAAACCTGTACCTTCCAACATCTACCTGAGCCTCATCTCACACATATCGCAGCATAATCATAATAAAATAAATTATGTAATTAATTCCCCCTGTTCAATAATCCCCCTTTGGAGATATTAACCCTTGATTCCATACAGATTAAAGGAGCCACACTGTGACCCTGTCTTCTTGTGTTATCATATGTGTATAAAAATGAAACAATCTAACCGGAATCTATGCCGTGGAACAGAAACACAGTCTCTCAAGTTTGACAGTCTTGTAGCATCTCTCCTGACATGGACTTGAGTGATGGAAGCAGGCAGTGAAACTCGTCAACACTGATTGCTTAGGAGCTGTCAATACGAGTCTGGATGGGTTTGCAGAAAGACGCTCCCTGCATCTCCAGACTCTGACATTCGTCAATGCTCTCCAGTCCCATTTCGAAGGGTAGATACCCTTCATAAGGAACTACTCCGAATCTTCTGACACTTCTCTGCCAACCTCCTGTGACGAAAGGCAAAGAATGATTGGGATATGAGGGAAGTAGGGGGGGGAGTATTTAAGCCTTTGGCTGGGGTGTCTTTGCCTCCTCCTGGTGGCCAGGTTCAGTTTTTCCCAACAGTAAGGAATGATGACGTGGACTCTCCTCATATTAAGAAGGAAAAATATTACCTGAAAGGATATTATCTATACTAGGGCAAGGATATGTTATTCCTCTAGAGCTGTAGGAACAACATTAGTGCTTTTATTGTTACTTCTGAGAGGGTAAACGGGGCAGAGAGAGAAAGATTGGAGAGGAAAAGTAAAAGTTGAGAATAAGATAGCTTTACAAGAGAGTGGAGAAAAAAAAAGTGTAAAAAGATATCAGAAAGGGAAAGAAAGAGTGTAAAGAGAATATGTGGCCTGAGAGATAAGGGAGAGGGGAAAAAGAGAGATTGAAAAGAGGAGGGAGAAAGATGGTTAAGGGAGAGATGATAATTATTAAAAGAATATCTCCAGGTCTGATATGACCTTCCATGACTGTCAGGACTCTGTGTTTTCTCAGTTCAACAACTTCCTATTTCTATCCAGCTGTTGTTTTACCTAGAACCACGAATGATGTTGAAATTGCACTTATTTTTGTTTAATCTATTTCTATATGAAGCATTATTTAATTTGCTAAGGTATAAAATAAAAAAATATTAAAAATGACTGCACAATAATGTGTTTCACAATGGCTAAACATATGCAAGGAGGGGTTTGAGTAGTGGGTGTGGTGTGGACAGTTAGTGGGTAGGATCAGAAAAGGCGAGTAACATTTTGGCCTCGTTAGTAGCTTACAACCTCAAATTTTGAGCCCTGCTGTAGATACAAATACATATTTAAACATGCGCATGTATGCATATATATATTAAAGCCCTTTGCAGCCCTTTTTTGTTTTCAAACACCTGAAACCTTATATTTTTGAACACTTATAACTTTAGATATGTATACATATGTATTTATGTGTTGATATTTGTATATATGTCTGTAAATACATATATACACATATAAATACATTAATACATTTGTACATATATAGACATTTATAAATATAAATATATATACATATATATATATATATATATATATATATATATATATATATATATATATATATATATATATATATATATATATATATATACACTGTATATACACATCTTTGGACATGTATATGTATGTATCTCAATGTTAAAGCCCTTTGCCTGCCTTTTTTTCTCTGACACCTGACATTTCATATCTTTGAGCCCTTATTGCTTTTTTTGTGCAATATTTTTTTTTAAATAATTTTGATAAGATGGTGTTTTTATTGAGTGTAAGTGTACTGTGTAATGTATTTTTCATGTGTTTTTTGACACTTTTGTGTTTTGCAAAACAGTTAACCAGAGTTCTGAGGATGCACTAACCCGACGAGCGATAACTTCATTCAAGCGATCGTGTTTACTTTCAACTTGTAATACCAGCGCAATATAACCTGCAAAAACGAACGCAAAATCCTGATATCGCTATACTTGTAACCTGGCCCAAAATCTTTCTTTCATGATTCAGATAGAGCATTTAATATCAAACAACTTTTCAATTAACTTCTATTATCAATTTACTTCATTCTCTTTGTATCCTTTGTTGAAGGAGCAGCAGTATGCTAGTGGGAGCTAGCTGAGCACATAAGGCGAGCTAATCACAAGAGGCTTAAAAGTGCAGTCACCAATCAGCAGCTTAGCTCACAGTAGTGCATTGCTGCTCCTGAGCCTACCTAGGTATACTTTTCAACAAAGGATAAGAAAAGTACAAAGCAAATTAAATAATAGAAGAATATTGAAAAGTTGTTTAAAATTGTATAGTCTATCCGAATTGTGAAAGAAAAAAATAGCGTTTTATGTTCCTTTAATATACAAAGCAAGAAAAAAAAAAAAAAAGTTAATACAAAAGTTTATTTAATCAAACAGCCTTTACCCTAATGGTCCGCCACTATTTCTTACACTATAGAAGCAGAGTCCATTAGCCAATCAGAATCTGTAGCATAAGCTGCCTTCTCTCTGCTCAAGTGTCCGTTCTTGCCGGAGCAACGCTTGAGCTAAGGCAAAGGCAGAGGGAGGAGAGGGGGTATGGGAAGAATCAGGTAAGAAAGGTTCAAATGTAAAAAGAAAAAAAGAAGAAAGGTTAAAATGTTGTTTTATTATATGAACTTTTGTATTAACTATTTTTTGCAGCCTTTAAAAGGAAAGTATATTTAAAAAAGCTATTGTTTCTTATAGGACTGATTTTGTGTCCCTTTCAGAGCATTAACAATCCTGTACTGATTTACATCTTTTGTAGTACTGGGACGATATAAGAAGCTAACACCTGCTAGGTTCAAATGGGCACATTCCTATTGAAAGCTAATCCGCCGTAAACATATATTATAGTCTGTAAAATTAGTGTTTATTCATTACAAACTACATTGTTAAAGGAACAGGAGACATTTTGAGATTGTAATATAAATATTATGTGAAGTAAAAAAACTTTGTAGTATACTATTATTATTTATTTTGTCCCCTTTTCCAATTCTAATAGAAGTGAACATGGCAGAATTCAGCAGAAATTATGGGCTTTTTGCTAACAAAATGACAGCAACAAGCCTTGTATACTACAGTAATAAACCCTGATTGGCTACTCCATATAAGTGATGCGCCGTGGCGTGGGTTTGGCTATTGAAAAATAATTGCAGCGAACAAGTGGCTAGATTACGAGCTTTGCGTTATGAGTGAAAAAGCCTCATAACGCTGCTTTTTCACTACCGCTGGTATTACGAGTCTTGCAGGTACAGCTGTACCGCACACTTTTGTTGGCCGTAATTCAACATAACTACTGTACCTTTCAAAAAGTCCTTTTTCAATGGGACTTCCATAGCACCGGTATAACGAGTTTTGCCTGGGAGGCCAAAAAGTGAGCGATACACCCTATACCGTCAAGATTTGTTCCGCCATCTAAAGTCAGTAGTTATGAGTTTTACGTTACAAAGCTGTAGCATAAAACTCATAACTAAAGTGTTACAACGTACACTAACACCCATAAACTACCTATTAACCCCTAAACCGAGGCCCTCCAGCATCGCAAACACTAAAATAAAATGATTAACCCCTAATCTGCTGCTCCGGACATCGCCGCCACTATAATAAACATATTAACCCATAAACCGCTGCACTCCCCCATCGCAAACACTAGTTAAATATTATTAACCCCTAATCTGCTGCCCCCAACGTCACCGCCGCCACTATACTAAAGTTATTAACCCCTAAACCAACCCTAACCATAAGTCTAACCCTAACACCCCTAACTTTAATATAATTAAAATAAATCTAAATAAAAATGACTATTATTAACTAAATAATTCCTATTTAAGATTAAATACTTACTTATAAAATAAACCCTAAGCTAGCTACAATATAACTAATATAAATTAAGAAGTGTGTAGAGTTACACACAACCGGGCGCTATATAAATAACTATAGAGTGACAGAATAAAATACACGTTCAATGTTAAAAATATGCAGTCAAAACAAATTCACATGTGACATAAATAAAACAATAAAAATGACATGAATGACCTAAAACCACAGAATAATGTCCATATATGAGCATATGATAAACTCCAATAAGAAAAGATAGTACTTACTAAATAAAAAGTCTGTGTATATATATATATATATATATATATATATATATATATATATATATATATATAGGTATATATAATTAATAATGAGCAAGTCCAGCTGCTCCTCCAAATGGGTGTACTCCAGGGTTCCCAACGATATATACTACAAAAAACAAAAGCGAGAGAAGCGCGGACTCAAGTGTAGCATATACTATTTATTCGTTAAAATACACACAGAAGGTAACGAACTTACAAGATGCTCATCGCATACATGCCCATAAAAAGCCGTCTGCTTATACATATCACACTCCTTCAAGCTTGAAATTCCCCCCGGTCTGTGTTGAATAATAAGGCCGTATTACACTTTTTCCTTATTCAGAGGGATCTCCTTGCGGCAATACCAAACCAGCCCGATCTGCAGACACGGGGCGGTGACGTCTATGGTACGCTAGGTAATAGATGCGTCCGTAGAAAGTAAGGCAAATTACGGATCCTCCAGGGGAGCAAAAATGAGCTGCAATGTTCAATGCGTTTCGTCCCGTTCGACGGGACTTTGTCAAGAATAATACTTACATTGTAGCTATCTTAGGTTTTATTTTTATTTCACAGCTAAGTTTGTATTTATTTTAACTAGGTAGAATAGTTAGTAAATAGTTATTAACTATTTACTAACTACCTAGTTAAAATAAATACAAATTTACCTGTAAAATAAAACCTAACCTGTCTTACACTAACACCTAACATTACACTACAATTAAATAAATTACATTAATTAAATACAATTAACTAAATTACAAAAAATAAAAAACACTGAATTACACAAAATAAAAAACAAATGATCAAATATTTGAACTAATTACACCTAATCTAATAGCCATATCAAAATAAAAAAGCCCCCCTCCAAAATAAAAAAAAACATAGCCTAAACTAAACTGCCAATAGCCCTTCAAAGGGCCTTTTGTGGGGCATTGCCCCAAAGGAATCAGCTCTTTTACCTGTAAAAAATAAATAAAAAACAACCCCCCAACAGTAAAACCCACAACCCACACAACCAAACCCCCCAAATAAATCCCTATCTAAATAACCCTAAGCTACCCATTGCCTTGAAAAGGGCATTTGGATGGGCATTGATCTTAAAAGGGCATTTAGCTCTTTTTCTTTGCCCAAACCCCTAATCTAAAAATAAAACCCACCGAATAAACCCTTAAAAAAACCTAACACTAACCCCCAAAGATCCACTTACAGTTTTTGAAGACCGGACATCCATCCTCAACGAAGCCGGGAGAAGTCTTCATCCAAGTGGCAAGAAGTCCTCAATGAACCCGGGAGAAGTCTTTATCCAAGCGGCAAGAAGTCGTCCTCCAGACGGCATCTTCTATCTTCATCCTTCCGACGCGGAGCGGGTCCATCTTCAAGACATCCGGCGCAGAGCCAATCGGAATTAAAGGTGAAAATATCCTATTGGCTGATGCAATAGACAATAGAATGCGAGCTCAATCCTATTGGCTATTCTATCAGCCAATCGGAATTCAGGGGACGCTATCTTGGATGACGTCATTTAAAGGAACCTTCATTCTTCAAGAGGATTCGAAAGAAGAGGATGCTCCTCGCCGGATTTCTTGAAGATGGACCCGCTCCACGTCAGAAGGATGAATATAGAAGATGCTGTCTGGATGAAGACTTCTGCCCGTCTTGAGGACGACTTCTTGCCGCTTGGATGAAGACTTCTCCCGGCTTCGTTGAGGACTTCTTGCCGCTTGGATGAAGACTTCTCCCGGCTTCATTGAGGATGGATGTCCGGTCTTCAAAAACTGTAAGTGGATCTTCGGGGGTTATTGTTAGGTTTTTTTAAGGGTTTACTCAGGGGTTTTTATTTTTAGATTAGGGGTTTGGGCAAGGAAAAAGAGCTAAATGCCCTTTTAAGGGCAATGCCCATCCAAATGCCCTTTTCAGGGCAATGGGGAGCTTAGGTTTATTTAGATAGGGTTTTATTTTGGGGGTTTGGTTGTGTGGGTGGTGGGTTTTACTGTTGGGGGGTTGTTTGTATTTTTGTTTTACAGGTAAAAGAGCTGATTCCTTTGGGGCAATGTCCCACAAAAGGCCCTTTTAAGGGCTTTTGGCAGTTTAGTTTAGGCTTGGTTTTTTTTTATTTTGGAAGGGGGCTTTTTAATTTTGATAGGGCTATTAGATTAGGTGTAATTAGTTTAAATATTTGATCATTTCTTTTTTATTTTGTGTAATTTAATGTATTTTTTGTAATTTAGTTAATTGTATTTAATTAATGTAATTCATTTAATTGTAGTATAATGTTAGATATTAGTGTAAGACAGGTTAGGTTTTATTTTACAGTTAAATTTGTATTTATTTTACCTAGGTAGCTAGTAAATAGTTAATAACTATTTACTAACTATTCTACCTAGTTAAAATAAATACAAACTTAGCTGTGAAATAAAAATAAAACCTAACATAGCTACAATGTAACTATTAGTTATATTGTAGCTAGTTTAGGGTTTATTTTCTAGGTATTTAGTTTTAAATAGGAATTATTTAATGATAGTAATTTTTATTAATATTTTATTTTAATTATATTAAGGTTAGGGGTGTTAGGGTTAGGGTTAGGTTTAGGGGTTAATATATTTATTTAGTGCTAGTGATGTGGGAGGCCAGAGGTTTAGGGGTTAATAACTTTAGTATAGTGGCGGCGGCGACGTTGGGGCAGCAGATTAGGGGTTAATACATTTATGTAGGTTGCGGCGACATTGGGGGCGGCAGATTAGGGGTTAATAAGTGTAAGTAGGTTGCGGCGATGTCGTGGGCGGCAGATTAGGGGTTAATAAGTGTAATATAGGTGTCGCGATGTCGGGGGTGGCAGATTAGGGGTGTTTAGACTCGGGGTTTATGTTAGGGGGTTTAAACATAACTTTTCTTTCCCCATAGGAATCAATGGGGCTGCGTTACGGAGCTTTACGCTCCTTTATTGTTAGGCTTTTTTTCAGCCGGCTCTCCCCATTGATGTCTATGAGGAAATCGTACACGAACACATAAAACCAGCTCAAAGCAGCACTGGTATTTGTGTGTGGTACAGAGCTCAACGCTGCCATATTGCCTGCTAACGTCGGGTTTTTGAAAACCTGTAATAGCAGCGCTATAGGGAGGTGGAGCGGTGGAAATAACTTGCAAGTTATTGCCGAGCTGCTCATAACGCAAAACTCGTAATCTGGCCGAAGGTCTTAATGCATTCAAACATTTTCAAACTCACCTAGTATGTAACAGTAATATGGGATACCAAAGTCAAAAAATAAACCTCCATGCTTTTATGATTCAGATACAGCATGCAGTTTTAAAAATCTTTCCAATTTATGTCCACTATCAAAATGTGTATAATCTTTTTAATTGCACACTTTCTGAGGCACCAGCTACTAACTCGCATGAGTTCAGAGTACATATATAAATATTTGCATTTTGTGATTGGCTGATTGCTGTCATGTGATATGGGGGATGGAAAGTGAAAGACATTTTGAAATTTGTAAAAAAAAAATCTACTTCTCATTTGAAATTCAAACCAAGTGTTATTGCATTGTCTTTTTTATTTTTTTTTATTGAGGAATTGCACAATACAGTTATTAAGTTCTCACAAGAATATACATTTAGTGAAATTACTGACATAATATAGAAAACATATTTGTACATCCTAGTTGACTGTCCTCATTTTAGTCCATGTTACTAAAATTATGGATCACTCTTGGATCCTTGTTGTTATATTTAAAAACTATAGGGATTGTTTAGAAGTAAAGGCCCAAACTAAACCATCTAATGTCATTTGAGAAGAAGAATATATTCTGTATTAAGCAATGTATGGAGGGAGGATTAAATAACACATGAAGGATTGGGATGACTACATTATGGAAAATTCCAAACCTAATTAATGTATGCAACAGTGCTTAATCAATATTGACACAGTTTTATGTTCCACAAAAAGATTATGGGGCCTATCTATCAAGCTGCAAATGGAGCTTGATGCCCCGTGTTTCTGGCGAGCCTGCAGGCTCGCCAGAAACAGCAGTTATGAAGCAGCAGTCACAAAGACCGCTGCTCCATAACCTGTCTGCCTGCTCTGAGCAGGCGGATAGACATCACCGGAATTCAACCCGATCGAGTACGATCGGGTTGATTGACACCCCCTGCTGGCGGCTGATTGGCCTCGAGTCTGCAGGGGGCGGCGTTGCACTAGCAGCTCTTGTGAGCTGCTGGGGCAATGCTGAATACGGAGAGCGTATTGCTCTCCGTATTCAGCGAGGTCTGGCGGACCTGATCCGCACTGTCGGATCAGTTCCGCCAGACTTTGGTAAATAGAGGCCTATATGTATGCAAATAACGTCCAGCTTACTAAGGCACATACTTTCATGCAATATACAGGGTTTTCTCTGAGTTACACATTTTCCTATCAACAAGGTTTTTCTTGCTTTTGTCTCTCCCACGGTTTCAGCCACTAGCCACAAAGGAAAAGCTGCTATTAAGTCAGTCACGTAAAACTATTTTTGTGAGAAAACACACAAGAAAGAAGGACACCTCCTAGTGTAATATAATTACACAACAATGGTCATGTGTGATATCAGAATCGTACTCACAATGGAAGCAGCACCCACTTGTGCTTAGGGACACCTACTGGGATCTCTGTGTCCCAGCTCACTGCTCCTTGGTAGTTGTACTCCTTTTGGTGTCTCCCCAAGGTTATGGCAAAACTCAGGTTCTCAGTCAGGTTCAGGTAATAAATGGGTTTTTATCAAAACTCAATATATAAAAACACAGGGTGTAACAGTCACCACTATGTATTAAAATGTTGCAACGCGTTTCTCAGCTTCCTCGCTGTTTCATCAGCCATATAATTACTAACTGAGAGCTCTAGAATTTAAATACATCACCCTTCAATTATATATTTTCATGTGACAACACTGACACTTTGCTACAATGTAAAGTAGTGAGTGTACAGCCTGTATAACAGTGTAAATGTGCTGTCCCCTCAAAATAACTCAACACACAGCCATTAATGTCTAAACCATTGCAAACAAAAGTGAGTACACCCCTAAATGGAAATTTTAAAATTGGGCCCAAAGTGTCAATATTTTGTGTGGCCACCATTATTTTCCAGAACTGCCTTAACCCTCTTGGGCATGGAGTTCACCAGAGCTTCACAGGTTGCCACTGGAGTCCTCTTCCACTCCTCCATGACGACATCACGGAGCTGGTGGATGTTGGAGACCTTGCGCTCCCCCACCTTCCATTTGAGGATGCCTCACAGATGCTCAATAGGGTTTAGGTCTGGAGACATGCTTGGCCAGTCCATCACCCTCAGCTTTTTTAGCAAGGCAGTGGTCATCTTGGAGGTGTGTTTGGGGTTGTTATCATGTTGGAATACTGCCCTGCGGCCCAGTCTCTGTAGGGAGGGGATCATGCTCTGCTTCAGTATGCCACAGTACATGTTGGCACTCATGGTTCCCTCAATGAACTGTAGCTCCCCAGTGCCGGCAGCACTCATGCAGTCCCAGACCATGACACTCCCACCACCATGCTTAACTGTAGTCAAGGCACACTTGTCTTTGTACTCCTCACCTGTTTGCCGCCCCACACACTTGACACCAT
Organism: Bombina bombina; assembly: GCF_027579735.1. Classification (NCBI taxonomy): domain Eukaryota; kingdom Metazoa; phylum Chordata; class Amphibia; order Anura; family Bombinatoridae; genus Bombina; species Bombina bombina. The sequence continues at coordinate 490,484,989 of NC_069501.1, read as the reverse complement.
CTGAACCAAATAAGTTTATCTTGGTCTCATCAGACCACAGGACATTGTTTTCAGTAATCCATGTCCTTAGTCTGCTTGTCTTCAGCAAACTGTTTGTGGGCTTTCTTGTGCATCATCTTTAGAAGAGGCTTCCTTTTGGGACGACAGCCATGCAGGCCAATTTGATGCAGTGTGCAGTATGGTCTGAGCGCTGACAGGCTGACCCCCCAACCCTTCAACCTCTGCAGCAATGCTGGCAGCACTCATATGTCTATTTCCCAAAGACAACCTCTGGATATGACACTGAGCATGTGCACTCAACTTCTTTGGCCGACCATGGCAAGGCCTATTCTGAGTGGAACCTGTCCTGTGAAACCGCTGTATGGTCTTGCCCACCATGCTGCAGCTCAGTTTCAGGCTCTTGGACATCTTCTTATAGCCTAGGCCATCTTTATGTAGAGCAACAATTCTTTTTTTCATATCCTCAGCGAGTTCTTTGCTATGAGGTGCCATGTTGAACTTCCAATGACCAGTATGAGAGAGTGTGAGAGCGATAACACCAAATTTAACACACCTGCTCCCCATTTACACCTGATACCTTGTAACACTAATGAGTTACATGACACCGGGGAGGGAAAATGGCTAATTAGGCCCAATTTGGACATTTCCACTTAGGGGTGTACTCACTTTTGTTGTCAACGGTTTAGACATTAATGACTGTGTGTTGAGTTATTTTGAGGGGACAGCAAATTTACACTGTTATACAGACTGTACACTCACTACTTTACATTGTAGCAAATTTGTCAGATGAAAAAATATAATAAAATATTTAATAAATTTGAGGGGTGTACTCACTTTTGTGGGATACTGTATATATTTATATACATATATATATTATAATATATATATATATATATATATTATATACACATATTAACACATAAATATATATGTATACATTCATAAACATAGATAGTTAAAAATGCTGCGCTACTTACCCCCTTCACTGCGCAAGGTTCTGATGCCGTCTCTGACAGCATCAGAACGAGGCTCCCATATGAGCCTATGGAAGCGTGCTCTCGTCAGCGCAATGGTTCCTAGCAATGTGAATGGAAGCTCACATTTGTATTGCGATTTACTTGTAATGCCAGCGCACATATCGTATGCTAGTACTCTTTGTCAGCATTGTTCAATATTTAGTACTCCACTTGCAATCTGGCCCCTAGTTTGTTAATTTGCTGCAGGGCTGCAAAAATTACAAAGTGTTTATTGCCTTTTAAAAATATTATAACACTGGTTGCTTGTCCTGATGCTTTATAAATTAATTTGTTCATCTGGGCTGCGGACCACACCAATTCATACAATAATTGTAATTTATTTTTTAGAAGGTACTTTGGGATCTGATATTTGTCTACTACCCTGTTTTAATCTGATTTCTTTGATAAATAGGACTTCACCTTTAATTTGATGACTAATAACATTTGAACAGGATGTCCTATTGTTTTTGCAGTGCTTTTCTTAATGAATAGTTCAAATATGTTATCAGTTGTTAATTGATAATGCTAAATAAATATAATACATCCCAGCTTGTGGCTTGCATTACACCTATTAGTCATTGGCAAATATTATATTGGAATATAAATGTATTCTTCATTACAAAAGTTGAGATTATTAGACACATTGAATCATATAGTTTAAATATAAGGCACACCTAATGTTTAAAGGAAAAATTGGAAGCATTTTTTTTATCATGTGTTATGTAGCCAGCCAAGGATAAAAAAGCATATTATAGGCTACAAGGGACTTATGGCCAATGCAATGTTATAATGGAAAAAAATATGTATTTAATAAAAGGGTTAATTAAAATATAAAAATATATTAGTATTAAAAAAATAAGACTAGAGTAATTCAGGCTAGGCATAATCTTGCTGTGTCAAGATAATCAATAATATAGTTTGTGAAATATTTGCTGGTTAGAGTAAATATAGGGCTAGATTACAAATGGAGAGCAATTTTAACATGCGCTCATAAACGGGCAAATTTGACCGTTTATGGACGCACGTTAAATAACCAGCTTTTACAAATGGCTGGTTAATGCTACTGTGAGCTCATGCCCTCATGAGCACAAAGCTTCCATGCAATGCTAACACAAGGTCGCATAAGCATTGTGCTTTACTTGTAATACCAACGCACATCTCAAATATCCAGTACAAATAATGTGCATTTGTATGCTTTTCTGATTGGTTGGCATTATAGTGGACATTGGGGAATTATGTGCTCGGCCTCGAACGTACTTGAGAGGACAGAGGCTAGAGGGACCGGAGTCTGATCTGAGGTCTGATCACTTCTTCACATAAGACTTTCTTCTATTCACCTCACCTTACCTCAGCTCATTGTCCAGTATTTGTGTGGAGGAAAGCTAGCAACCCTTTAAGTGGTGTCTCCAGGATTTTCTTACGGGGAACTTTCTGTAGGGATACAGATTAAAGTGATATGCAGCCAAAAAGAAATTCTTTCATGATTTAGAAAAAGCATGTAATCTTAAACAACTGTATAATTTACTTCTATTATCTAATTTGCTTCATTCTCTTGATATCCTTTGCAGAAAAACATATCTATGCTCAGGGATGTTGATTGGTAGCTACACATAGATGCCTTGTGTGATTGGCTCACCCATGTGTATTGCTATTTTTTCAACAAAGATATCTAAAGAATGAAGCAAATTAGATCATAGAAGTACATTGGAATGTTGTTTAAATTTGTATTCTCTGGGTGTCTATGCCACATATACATAAAAAAGCTTAGACTAATGTATTCAATCATTAACAACATATGTAAGTAGCCCACCACTAAGGGCATTTACTGAAGTGCGCTAATCCAACATAAAGTATTAATATTTCACATTCCAATGGTCTTCACATAGAAGAATATGTTCTCTTTATTCTTAAATACATATATATATATATATATATATATATACTTTCCAATATTCACTCCATGTGAGTAAAATAATGCTGCACTCACCGGTGATGAATATTGTCTTTTGTGTACAATAAAGAAACATTTTCTACAAGACCGGTGAGTGCAGCATTATTTTACTCACATGGAGTGAATATTGGAAAGTATATGTATTGTATATGCAGCACCACGGCAATTGGATTGTGACAGATGGAGTGCACCTTATTTTGAAACTATATATATATATATATATATATATATATATATATATATATATATATATAATTATACAACCCCAATTCCAAAAAAGTTGGGACAGTATGGAAAATGCAAACAAAAAGAGAAATTTGAAAATTCAATTCACCCTGTACTATATGGAAAACACATTATTAACACATTGGGGCCGAATTATCAAGCTCTGAATAGTGCTTGATGACCCTGTTTCCGTGCGAGCCTTCAGGCTCGCCTGGAACAGCAGTTATGAAGCAGCGATCTAAAGACCGCTGCTCCATAACTGGTCCGCTGCTTCTGAGGCTGAAGATAAATCAGCCTAATTATTTGATGTTTTATTTTGTGAATTTGTATTTTTGAAAATATACACTCATTACAAATCTGTTGATTGTAACACGTTCCAAAAAAGTTGGGACAGTTTACCACTGCGTGACATCACCTTTTGTTTTAATAACACTTATTAAGTGTTTGAGCAAGCAGAATTTTCCCTTATTCATCCATTATGCATGTCTTCACCTGCGCAACTGAACGTGGCCTTCTTGCCTTATTTTGCGCTTCATAATGCGCCACGCATTCTCAATCGGAGAAAGGTCAGGACTGCAGGAAGGCCATGCTACCACCCGCACTCTCTGCTTACGCATCCATGTGCTTGTAATCCGGGCAGAATGTGGTTTGGCGTGGTCCTGCTGGAAAATGCAGGGACGTCTGGATGGCAGCATTTGTTGCTCCTAAACGTATACATATCTTTCTGCATTAAAGGTGCCCTCACAGATGTTATGGAAGATTTCAGCTAGAATTACTGAACAGAAAGCGATACTATCTAAGTACTCAAAGGAACCCTGTTTCTATTAAAGGCGTGTGTGTCATGTGTGTTTAAAAACAATAACCTTTATTGGAACAATTATTAAAAATGGGTTAACTAAAAACGAACAATGCTGACAAAGAGTAAGCTGTAATAAGGAAAGGTAATAATAAATCCTGAAGTCTAATATAACCTCCAAACAAGATACAAGTGTGACACAGTGTTTCCACACCTAAATGTATCCTATAGTTAGGCAATAGTGTTGCAATGTTAAAGGCTTTATGCTATGTTCAGGGATTGCGTGATAAGAGAGTATCCCAAGCTTACTCTAAAGTATTGAGGGGTATATGTATCGTGTTTACATTAATCCACAAATATACTATTAAGATAACCCCCCAAAAATACTTAGGACTGGTATTAAGCTTAAAGGGACAGTCAAGTCCAAAAAAACCTTGATTTAACAATAGGATTTAAGCAGCTCTCATTCTATTGGCTGATTCATCATCCAATAGAATTAGAGCTACTTAAATCCTATTGGCTGATTTGAACAGCCAATAGGATTTTAGCAGCTCTAATTCCTCTTGGCTGAGTCAAATCTTTCAGCCAATAGGAATGCAAGGGACACCATTTGAATCACGTACCTTGCATTGAAGATTCAGTGTACGGCGGTGACCGTATGAAGAGGATGCTTCACACCGGATGTCTTCAGGATGGACCCGCTCCGCGCCGCCGGGATCAAGATAGAAGATGCCGCCTGGATAAAGATTGTAGAGGCCACCTGGATAAAGACTTCTCGCTGCTTGGATGAGGACTTCGCCGCCAGGATGAAGATTGAAGAGGCCGCCTGGATGAAGACTTTTCGCCGCCTGGATGAGGACTTCTCCGCCGGGATGAAGATCGTTCAAGCGGGACTTCAAAAACTGTGGATCGCCAGGGGTTAATGTTATTTTTTTTTTTTTAAATATATTTTTTATTGAAAAGCTCAATACAGTGTACATAACTTATAAAACTTCACATTTTACAATTTTCTAGTGTATTCCTGGCAGCGAATGCCATGCTTGTGGTTACTGCTGTATTTCGCAGCACCTTCAAATAGTCCTTGTCCATATAGGCTCTCCGGCCAGATAAACATAAACAAATGTGGATAATAACAAAAAATTATATAGTAGTAAACATGAATTAAAACTTCTGAAGAATAATGTAACATCTGCAGCCTCACAAAGAGGTCAACAAAAGAAAAAAAAAGAAAAAATATATATATATATAGGTTCACCTATTAATATAATACTGCAAGTTAAGGGTTGTGCATATTTTGTGGTTCCCTGTTTCCGAAGTTCTCCGTTACATGTAGCGTGTCTCTCCCACCCACACATGGTAGGTAAGTGGTTGTGTAATGTCAGTATTCCTATCCCCTTTCTGTGGTGCGTCATTCTAAGGTGGGCTAGTGTTGGTGGTCGTTGTCGGCCAGTGCCCATCGCTGTAGCATAAGGTCATGTATGTCTGCTGTACCCTGTTGGAGGTGGTGATATCTCTCAAGCTGCAACAGGGTGTCTACCTTTTTCCTCCATTCCACTATGGATGGGACTGTCCTGGTTTTCCAGTATTTTGGGATAAGCAATTTGGCGCTGTTCAACATAACCAGGAGCAAAGCCCTGCTCTGTTTGGTCTCTAGTTTGGGTAGTAATAGGTACAGAATCATTTTGGGGCTGTTGTGTAGTGGTTTCCCTATCGTACGTGCGATATGATAGAAGATATTTACCCAGTATAAGTCAAGTTTGGGGCAGGACCACCAGATGTGTGCCGGCGTGCCCTCTCCCCCACAGTCTCTCCAACACCTCCCCGAGGCTGTCTTGTATATGTGATGTAGTCTGCTAGGTGTGAGATACCATCTTGATAGGAACTTATAGCTTGCCTCCTGTACCCTCACAGAAATTGAGGCCCTTTTTGTAATCTGAAACGCAGCTTGCCACTTTGTGTCAGCTATCTCTATTTGTAGTTCTTTCTCCCATGCCCTTACATATGTTGGGAGGGTGTGGGTATCCTCTACTATTAACAGCTTATACGTCAGTGAGATGGCATGGGCCATGGGGGTGCCTCTCAGGCACAGGGTCTCGAAAACCGTTGTTTGCCTTGTGAACATGCTTCTATAACGGTGGGTTGCGAGGAAGTGTTTGATCTGTGAGTATGCTAGCCAGTTCATGTGTGCGCCCAATGTCGTTTCTTGAATATCTGCTAGAGTTGCAAGCTTGCCTCCATCTAGGAGGACTGAGAGTGTCAGATCGCTGAAGGGTGTTCCTAAGTCTACGTCTTTCCCCTTGTAGTTCCAAGGTATTTCAGGGTTCTGATACATGGGGGTTAGTGGTGCATGTGTGGAGGAAATTTTTGTTGAGGTGTGTTGGATTTTGTCCCAGTGCGTGTAAAAGTCTAGGAATAGTGGGTATGTGGAAATAGCCGGGGACCTATGTTTCTCTGAGACCCAGGCCTGGAGGCCAGCGTTTCTTGTAGAAAGTATGTCACAGTCCAATTGCACCCATTCCTTGTTGGGTTCATTGTGGCACCAGTCTAATAGTCTCTGTAGTGTGATGGCCTGTTTGTAGGTATGTATGTGGGGGACCCCCAAACCTCCTCTGTCTCTGGGGAGGTATAAAGTTTTCTTAGCTATCCTGGGCCTAATATTCCCCCATATGTATTGCTCCAGTATGTTCTGTAGTTTCTGTAAATAATTAGTCGGTAGCGGGATAGGAGTGGTCTGAAGTAGATATAATATTCTGGGGACTACGTTCATTTTAATTACATTAATTCTCCCTACCCATGATATTGTCTTCTTTTTCCAGCTAGAAAGGTCTGAGACTAACGTGTGCTCTAACATTTTGTAGTTAGCCTGAAATAGTACCTGTGGGTCTGGTGATATATAAATACCCAAGTATTTCATTTTAGTCTGTTGTGTTCGGAGTGGGCAGTCCTGGAGAGTCCCCATGAGCGCAGTGTTGTCATATGAGATGTTTAGTAATTCAGATTTCGTTATGTTGAGGTGGAAGTTTGATACCCGACCATATTCCCTGATCATGTCTAAAACTCTGGGCAAAGAGGTTTCTACTTTAGTTAGAGTGAGCAGGACATCGTCCGCATAGCGTGCAAGCTTATATTCGTTTAAATTCACTGTGATCCCTGAGATCTGGGTGTCTTCTCTTATTTTCTGGGCCAGCACCTCTATGGTTATGGCGAAGAGGATCGGTGAGAGGGGGCAGCCCTGTCTTGTGCCATTATAAATATACAGCTTATCAGATAACAATCCATTAACTTTGACCTGTGCTGCTGGGCGGCTATATAGTGTGAAGATTTGAGCTATAAAGGAATCGCTAAACTTCATTTTGTGTAGCACTGCTTTAAGGAAAGACCAGTGCACCCTATCAAATACTTTCTCTGCGTCTGTTGACACAAAAATCGACGGGATTTTGTGTTGTTGGGCATGTGTCATCAATTGTAAAACCTTTAGTGTATTATCCCTCGCCTCCCTCATGGGGACAAAACCCACTTGGTCCGGGTGTATCAGATTGGGGAGGTATTTATTAATTCTGGTGGCCAAGATCTTAGCGAAAATTTTAATGTCTGAGTTCAAGAGAGATATGGGGCAGAAATTCTCTGGCTTATTTGGAGTTTTGCCCTGTTTGGGTAGTACTGTGATATTGGCCTCTAACATGCGTTCCAGGAAGCCCCCTTCTTTTACAAGTGAATTAAATAAAGATACCAGAGGTGTGCATAGGTGGTGAATGAAGGTTTTGTAGTAACTAATTCCTAGTCCATCTGGCCCTGGGCTCTTGCCATTTAGCATGGATTTAATGGCAGCTATGATTTCTTCTTTTGTGATTGGCAAGTCCAAAGCCTCAGTGTCTTCCGTATTGAGTGTGCGTAAGGTCACCCCCGCCAGGTAACTGTCAATTTCATGTTGGTCACAGTCGTTCCGAATGTTATATAGTGAACCGTAATATTGTCTAAATGTAACATACATAGTAACATAGTAACATAGTAGATAAGGTTGAAAAAAGACTGAAGTCCATCGAGTTCAACCTATACAAATCTAAAATACTTACAAAAAGCTCCAGTTAAGCTTAAATAACCCCATTAAAATGTGACCCATTTAATACTAGCAATCATATCCATGAATTTTGTTTATATACAGAAATTTATCCAGACTATTTTTAAATGTATCTATGGTATTGGCATTCACTACCTCCTTTGGTAATGAGTTCCACAATTATATTGCTCTTACAGTGAAAAAACGTTTCCGTTGCAGGAGATTAAATCTCCTTTCCTCCAACCTTAAATTATGACCTCTTGTCAGAACCAATTTTCTTGGAATAAAAAGAGCTTCTGCCATCTCTGTATATGGGCCTTGAATATATTTATATAAAGTAATCATGTCACCTCTCAAGCGCCTTTTTTCTAAAGAGAACAGACCCAGTTTGGCTAGCCTCTCCTCATAGGTTAATTTCTCCAATCCCCTTATTAGCTTTTTGGCCATTCTCTGAACTTTTTCTAGTTCTGCAATATCTTTTTTAGCAATCGGTCCCCAGAACTGCACTCCAAACTCAAGGTGAGGTCTTACCAGGGCTTTATATAATGACAGAATTATGCTTTCCTCCCTTGAATCAATGCCTCTTTTAATACATGCTAGTATCAATGCCTCTTTTAATACATGCTAGTATCTTATTAGCCTTTGAAGCCGCTGCCCTGCATTGTGCACTCATCTTTAGCTTGTTATCTATTACTACTCCCAAATCCCTTTCCTCCTGTGTTTGGCTAAGTCTTGTCCCATTTAAAAAATACATAGCCTGCTTATTTTTACTTCCAAAATGTAGAACCTTACATTTTTCCGTATTAAATCTCATTTTCCATTCACTTGCCAGTAGTTCTAATTTTAGCAAATCCCTTTGCAAAGAGAGTTCATCCTGCTCTGACCTAATGACCTTACTTAACTTCTGCAAAAATAGAGATGTCGCTATTTAATCCTTGCTCCAAGTCATTTATAAAAATATTAAAAAGAACAGGGCCCAGTACTGATCCCTGGGGGGACACCACTGATTACCTTTGTCCAATCTGAGTATGATCCATTTACTGCTACTCGTTGCTCCCTATCTTTTATCCAGTTATTTATCCATGAGCTAACATTTTCAGCTATTCCCAGTCCCTTAATTTTGTGCATTAATCTCTCATGTGGCACTGTATCAAATGCCTTTGCAAAATCTAAGTATATCACATCAACTGATTCCCCTTTATCTATATTTTTACTAACTTCCTCGTAGAATCTAATTAGATTAGTTTGACATGATCTATTTCTCCTAAAGCCATGCTGATTAGAACTCATAATCTTGTTTACACGAATATGCTCATCAATATAATCCCTTATAATCCCTTCAAATATCTTCCCCACTATTGATGTCAGACTAACTGGTCTATAGCTTCCTGGATCATCCCTGCTTCCCTTTTTGAAGAGTGGCACCACATCAGCTTTACGCCAATCCTGGGGTACCATGCCTGAGGATAATGAGTTTTGAAAAATTAAGAGTAAAGGTTTGTCTATAACAGTGCTAAGTTCACTTAACACCCTTGGGTGTATTCCATCTGGGCCTGGAGTTTTATTTACCTTAATATTTTTTAGTTTTTTCCTGATATCCTCTAAACAAAACCCAGTTAGTGGTATGGACTGGCATGTTCTATTCTGTTCCAAAGTATCATTCAATGGTTCCTCTCTTGTGTATACTGAAGAAAAAAACTGGTTTAGTACCTCAGCCTTCTCCCTGTCATTATATATTATGCTACCCTCCACACATTTTAATGTACCTATATTATCCTTCTTAGATTTTTTGCTATTTATGTACTTAAAGAACCTTTTAGGGTTAGACTTAGAATCCTTGGCAATTAATTTTTAATTTTCAATTTTGGCTAATTTGATTGCTTTTTTGCATGCTTTGTTACATTCCTTATAAATATTGTATGCTGAGTCTGTACTATTTTCTTTTAATAATTTAAATGCCCTACGTTTTTTCCTAATTTCTTTTAACACATTTTTATTTAGCCATAACGGCTTAGTTTTTTTATTTTTATTTTTATAACCATATGGTATGTATTGATATGTATATTTATTTAACAAATTTATAAATATTATCCATTTATCCTCTGTATTTTTATTAGAAAATACATTGTCCCAATTTATATTATTTAATGATTTCCTTAAATCGTTGAATTTTGCTTTCTTGAAATTAAAAGTCTTAGTTAAGCCTTTAAAACACTGCATATGAAAAGAGATTTCAAATGTGACCATGTTATGATCACTGTTACCCAAATGTTCTTTAACTTCTATGTTTGATATTATATCTGTATTGTTTGATAGCACTAAATCCAATATAGCTTTACTCCTAGTTGGCTCCTCTATTAATTGTGACAAGAAGTTATCCCTGAGAACATTTAAAAATCTATCCCCCTTAGCTGAATTACTAGTTTCATTGGCCCAGTTTATATCAGGGTAGTTAAAATATCCCATAATTACAGCACTGTTATTAGCAGCCTTACCTATTTGGATAAGTAGTTGAGTTTCCTCCGGGTCACTAATGTTGGGAGGCTTGTAGCATGTTCCTAGTAATATTTTTTTAGGATTTTTCCCCCCACTTTTTATTTCAACCCACAGGGTCTCTACATTGTCACTTGTATCATAAATATCTTCCCTTATTGTAGGTTTAAGGTCAGGTTTAATATACATGCAGATTCCTCCACCCCATTTATTATTCCTGTCCCTCCTAAATAATGTATACCCCTCTAAGTTAACTGCCCAGTCATGTGAATCATCCCACCAAGTTTCAGTTATACTGATAACATCATAGTCCACTTCTGCAACTAAGAGCGTCAGCTCCCCCATTTTACCTGTCAAGCTTCTTGCATTTGTTGTCATACATTTAATTTTCATGTGCTTTCTGCTGCTACTTGGTGTACTTTCCTCTATACTTTCTAATGTGACATTTCTTAAGTCATCCCTTCCTTGAGATATTAAGGGAGTGACATATTCAGACACTGATCTCTCTGTTCAATTTTGTTCTAATTGACCCTCCCCCCCTTTGCCTAGTTTAAAAGGTTCTCTAAACGTGCTACCATCCTTTCCCCCAACACACCTGCACCCATGTCATTCAGGTGCAATCCATCCTTACTGTACAATTTGTACCCTAGTGAAAAATTAGCCCAGTGTTCTAAAAAGTCAAACCCCTCATTTTTACACCATGTTTTTAGCCATGAATTAACAGACCTTAGCTCCTTCTGCCTAAGGTCTGTTAATTCCGCTATTTTGATGCTATCTCTGTGTGTGTCCCCCGCCGCATCCACAATCGTGTGTACATGTGTTGTTAGTTGTTGACGCTTCAACGCCTTGGCCAGTGAGGACCCTGACTTATTGTTTACATCGAAGTACTTTTGTTTCAACTTTGTGGCTTTGTGCTGATATTCCCTAATGTAGTGGTTATTGAGCTTGTTTCTAGCTTTAGTTAAATTTTTTAAAAAGGTTGGGGAGGTCGGGTCCTGTTTGTGTTGAGTCTCCCAGTATCTTATTTGAGAGAGGGTGGAGTTTACAAACTGCCTATCATTTTTAATTTTTCTTGCTTTGTGTTTGAGAAACTCCCCCCTAACCACACATTTGTGAGCTTCCCAAGTCGTAGATGCAGACGTGTCTGCCGGTATATTTTCCCGGAAGTAGTGTCCTAATGTTCCGTCTACGTCCGTCTGGACCAGGGGATTAGTTAGGACAGTTTCGTCAAGTCTCCACAGGAAGGAATGCGAAGGTGCACTTACCCAATTGACCGAGCACTTAACTGGGGCGTGATCAGACCATGTTATTGGCAGTATGTCAGCCGTCTCCACCATAGTGAGGCCTATCTGGTCCGTCACAATGTAATCAATTCTGGTGTATGTGTGATGTGGGTGAGAGTAAAATGTGAAGTCTGTAGCGTCTGGGTGTTTAGTTCTCCATACGTTGTGTAATTTTAGCAACTGTAATTGAGAGTTTATCGATTTTATGACTTTCAATGGCGTGCTTGTTCGTCCTGTTGAAGTGTCTTGTGTGGGGTCTAATGGTATGTTAAGGTCGCCCGCTACAAACAATACTCCCTTCATGTGCTCAAGTAATAGCTGTGTTACCTGCTTGAAGACCAGGTGCTGACCCTGGTTGGGCATGTATAAATTTACCAGTGTGACATGTGTGTTAAAAAGGAGCCCTATCACTATTAGGTATGTTCCTTTGGGGTCCTTCATGAAATGTGTTGGGTGGAAGTGGACTGTGTTTTTTATAAATATGCCAACCCCTCCTTTCTTAGATGGTCCCGAGGCCAAGAAGAAGGTCTTGTATTTATTATTTATGAGCCTAGGTTCCCTTCCCTTTTTGAAGTGGGTCTCTTGTATGAAGAGTAAGTCCCCTGTGGCTTTGTGTAGTTGGCGAAATGCTATTGATCGTTTTTCAGGGCTGTTAAGGCCTTTAGCATTTATAGTAATCAGTGAAAGGGTTCGTCCCTGCAACTCTCGTTGATCCGACATATTGCAATTCCCCCTGCTCTGGTGTGTTTTGGGGTGGAAGGTGTTATAGATCTTACCCAGCACTATAGGGGGTCGGGTGTCCTGGTATATGAAGTGTCTGTTGTTGAGTCTCAGTCACTGAGTTAGATGTGTATGGGTCGGGTATGTGATCTATTGGCGGCTTGTGCAGTTGTAGATGCTGTGGATATATTATAAAGAAGCAGCAAAGGGGGTCAGTCAATCACACAGGTAAACCTAGAACAAGGTGAGGGGAGAGTGTTTGCAGAATAACAACAAGGTAACAGTGTCAATCAATAAACAGTAATAACAGAATAATACTATATAACAGAATAGTACTATATGACAATTTAGGGCAGTATCCCCACCCCTAAGCCCGATAACTTAAGTGTTAATACAAAATATACAACCTGTAGCCATTCATAGTGATTGAGAGTCCCTGTGAGCCTGTGGGCGTGCAGTCTCTGAATGCCTGCAAGGATCAGCCGGGCCCGTGCATGCACTTGATACAGAGGCTCGGTTTTCAGAGTCTGACCGCATTCTGTCCTCTGAGGGCAGCTGAGGCCTGCTGCGTGGTCTTTGTATTGCCGTGTTACCTTCATCTGTGTCACCCGGGGGCTGGATATTGATCCGTAGGGATTCGCAAAAGTGTGGAAGATCCTCACTAGTTCTGTAGACAGCAGTGGTTCCTTCTCTTGTGGCAATGATGCTAACAGGAAAGCCCCATCTGTAGGGTATTTTCTGCGCCCGCAGGGCGGTGGCAATGTAGTTGAGATCTCTCCTTTTTTGTAGAGTAGTTGGACTCAGGTCGGCAAAAATCTGAATGTGGCAGCCTGCATGCGTAAAGTCCTGTTTCTGTCTGGCATGTTTGAGGATTTCTTCTTTGTTTTTAAGTGAAGGAGTTTAAGGATGACATCTCTGGGGGAGCCTTACGTGGCGGTTTAGCTCTCAGAGCTCGATGAGCTCTCTCAATTGGTACTTCTGGGGCACTGCTATCTCCTTTGAGGGTCCGGAATAGGTCTTGTAGACAACCCTCTAGGGCCGTCGGCTGTATGGTTTCAGATATGCCGCGTATCAGAAGATTGTTCCTCCTTCCCCTATTATCCAGATCCTCCACTTTTTCCAAGAGATTATGTATGGTCTCCTCCTGCTCGTATGCCAGGCGTGACATATGTTGAATATCATTATATGTTGTGTTGTGGTTTTCTTCTAGTTTTGTCACTCTTTGAGTTACTCTGGACAGGTCACGCTTCAGGTCAGAGTACCAAGTTTTAACTTCTGACATGATCTCTCTGACATCATCTTTGGTACAGAGCGGTCTTAGGTCTTCCTTTGTTAGCCCAGCCGAGCTGGGTGGTGTTTGTTTTGTTGCCTGTAATCCCTCTGCTGGTATAGTGGCATTGGGGGTAGAAGTGGCTGGAGATGGGAGTGGGTCCACTGGTTTCAAGTATTGCTGCAGCATTTTTGGATTTGTTGCTCCATCTGGCTTGTTAATGTTAGGTTTTTTTAAGGGATTTTTGGGTGGTTTTTTTTTTAGATTAGGGTTTGGGCAGCAAAAGAGCTAAATTCCCTTTTAAGGGTAATGCCCATACAAATGCCCTTTTTAGGGCAATGGGTAGCTTAGTTTTTTTAGATATTTTTTTTATTTTGTGGGTTTGAGGGGTGGGGGTTTGTAATGTTAGTGGGTATTTGTATTTTTTTTTTTTCACAAAAAGAGCTGATATCTTTAGGGCAATACCCTACAAAAGGCCCTTTTAAGGGCCATTGGTAGTTTATTCTAGAATAGGTTTTTTATTTTGGGGTGTTTTTTTTTAATGGGTATTAGAATAGGAATAATTTTTATTATTTTTGATAATTTGTTTGTTATTTTGTGTAATGTATTTTTTAGGGGGTGTTTTTTTTGTAGCAAAAGAGCTGTTTAACTTAAGGCAATGCCCTACAAAAGGCCCTTTTAAGGCTCCCCCAAAAGGCCCTTGGTAGTTTGGGGGGTGGGGTTTGTATACTGTTAGGGGGTGTTGTTAGTTTTTGTAGCAAAAGAGCTGTTTAACTGAGGGCAATGCCCTACAAAAGGGTAATTTAAGGGCCCCCAAAAGGCCCTTTTAAGGGTCCTTGGTAGTTTATTCTAGATTAGGCTTTTTAATTTAAAGGGTATTAGAATAGGAATAATTTTTATTTTTTTGAACTGCGCACCCTCAACTGCTATACTATTTTCGCAACATAAACAGTGAGGCTACTTACAGTATGTTAACATTAAGCAGCCATTCAACTGCTATGCTATTTTCGCAACATAAACAGTGAGGCTACTTACAGTATGTTAACATTAAGCAGCCATTCAACTGCTATGCTATTTGCGCAACAAAAACAGTGAGGCTACTTACAGTATGTTAACATTAAGCAGCCTCATTGTTTATGTTGCGCAAATAGGGTAGCAGTTGCGTGTGCACAGTTCAACTTCCAGCCTGAGTTCCAAGCACGGGAGCGTGCTGTGATTAACTTACATGGGGTGCATGATGAGGCTCTGATTGGCTGAAAGAGCTGCCAGTCAAAGAAGCCTAAGGGAAAATCATTCAGAGAGGCTGCATTGAATCAGGTAACGGAGCCTGACAAAAACGCTCAGTATTAAAAGTAGATTTGACATTGGAACAAAATAAGCATATCGATATGCTAGTTAGGAGAAGAGTTTTCATACTATGTGAAGTTATGGAAGTGAAATTACCATCACTTTAACTTGCATCTGTGGATGGAGCAGTGAATGGTGTTGACTAACAAAGGTTTATTAAAGTATTCCCGAGCCCATGTCAGGATATCCATTACAGACTCATGACGGATTTTGAGACAGTGACGTCTGAAGGGATCAGAGATTGCGCACATTCAGAAGTAATTTTTGGCCTTGCCCTTTACGCACCGAGATTCGACCAGATTCCTTGAAACTTTTTATTATATTGTGCACTGTAGAAGGTGGAATGCCCAAAATTCTACCGATTAGTCTTTGGGGAATGCTGTTCTCAGTTTTAGATTAATCGCTGACGCATCTGTTGGCCTCACATTACCTTCTTATTTTAACTTGTGACATCGTTATTAGTCCTAGATTGACCCTCTCCCAATTTAGGAATGTGTTGCAGTCATCAGATTAGAAATGTGTGTATATTATCAAAAATACATTAAATTTACAAAGTAAAACATCAAATAATGTGTTAATAATGTGTTTTTAATATATATAATATATAAATTGAATCTTCAAATTACTCTTTTTGTTTGTTTTTTTGCATTTTCCATACTGTCCCAACTTTTTTCGGAATTGGGGTTGTATATAGGTATAGATACAGTATATTTGCATACAAAGAGAGAAGCGCTCTACCAGGAACGAACAACAGCTCAGTGGCTTGTTCTATGGCGATTTACCACCCGGAAGCAGCCTCTTTTAGACCAGTGTGCTTTTCACAGAAGAAAACTTTCCTGAAGTATATCAGTCTGATCCCGCCAAGTAAGGTCGGTCCAGCCCCGAAATACCAGGCAATTCTCCTCTGAACAAGGAACATGACAACCCCAGACGATCGTTTCGGCCTCCTATGGGCCTCGTCAGTGAGGTGCAGCCACATTCCTCTAAGCACACTGGGCAAGGAGTCCACGTCTGGTTTCCCCCATCACCCATAGGGAGACTTCCCCAGGGTCATAATAATTTGCATACAAAGAGAGAAGCGCTCTACCAGGAACGAACAACAGCTCAGTGGCTTTTTCTATGGCGATTTACCACCCGGAAGCAGCCTCTTTTAGACCAGTGTGCTTTTCACAGAAGAAAACTTTCCTGAAGTATATCAGTCTGATCCCGCCAAGTAATGTCGGTCCAGCCCCGAAATACCAGGCAATTCTCCTCTGAACAAGGAACATGACAACCCCAGACGATCGTTTCGGCCTCCTATGGGCCTCGTCAGTGAGGTGCAGCCACATTCCTCTAAGCACACTGGGCAAGGAGTCCACGTCTGGTTTCCCCCATCACCCATAGGGAGACTTCCCCAGGGTCATAATAATTTGCATACAAAGAGAGAAGCGCTCTACCAGGAACGAACAACAGCTCAGTGGCTTGTTCTATGGCGATTTACCACCCGGAAGCAGCCTCTTTTAGACCAGTGTGCTTTTCACAGAAGAAAACTTTCCTGAAGTATATCAGTCTGATCCCGCCAAGTAAGGTCGGTCCAGCCCCGAAATACCAGGCAATTCTCCTCTGAACAAGGAACATGACAACCCCAGACGATCGTTTCGGCCTCCTATGGGCCTCGTCAGTGAGGTGCAGCCACATTCCTCTAAGCACACTGGGCAAGGAGTCCACGTCTGGTTTCCCCCATCACCCATAGGGAGACTTCCCCAGGGTCATAATAATTTGCATACAAAGAGAGAAGCGCTCTACCAGGAACAAACAACAGCTCAGTGGCTTGTTCTATGGCGATTTACCACCCGGAAGCAGCCTCTTTTAGACCAGTGTGCTTTTCACAGAAGAAAACTTTCCTGAAGTATATCAGTCTGATCCCGCCAAGTAAGGTCGGTCCAGCCCCGAAATACCAGGCAATTCTCCTCTGAACAAGGAACATGACAACCCCAGACGATCGTTTCGGCCTCCTATGGGCCTCGTCAGTGAGGTGCAGCCACATTCCTCTAAGCACACTGGGCAAGGAGTCCACGTCTGGTTTCCCCCATCACCCATAGGGAGACTTCCCCAGGGTCATAATAATTTGCATACAAAGAGAGAAGCGCTCTACCAGGAACGAACAACAGCTCAGTGGCTTGTTCTATGGTGATTTACCACCCGGAAGCAGCCTCTTTTAGACCAGTGTGCTTTTCACAGAAGAAAACTTTCCTGAAGTATATCAGTCTGATCCCGCCAAGTAAGGTCGGTCCAGCCCCGAAATACCAGGCAATTCTCCTCTGAACAAGGAACATGACAACCCCAGACGATCGTTTCGGCCTCCTATGGGCCTCGTCAGTGAGGTGCAGCCACATTCCTCTAAGCACACTGGGCAAGGAGTCCACGTCTGGTTTCCCCCATCACCCATAGGGAGACTTCCCCAGGGTCATAATAAATTGCATACAAAGAGAGAAGCGCTCTACCAGGAACGAACAACAGCTCAGTGGCTTGTTCTATGGCGATTTACCACCCGGAAGCAGCCTCTTTTAGACCAGTGTGCTTTTCACAGAAGAAAACTTTCCTGAAGTATATCAGTCTGATCCCGCCAAGTAAGGTCGGTCCAGCCCCGAAATACCAGGCAATTCTCCTCTGAACAAGGAACATGACAACCCCAGACGATCGTTTCGGCCTCCTATGGGCCTCGTCAGTGAGGTGCAGCCACATTCCTCTAAGCACACTGGGCAAGGAGTCCACGTCTGGTTTCCCCCATCACCCATAGGGAGACTTCCCCAGGGTCATAATAATTTGCATACAAAGAGAGAAGCGCTCTACCAGGAACGAACAACAGCTCAGTGGCTTGTTCTATGGCGATTTACCAACCGGAAGCAGCCTCTTTTAGACCAGTGTGCTTTTCACAGAAGAAAACTTTCCTGAAGTATATCAGTCTGATCCCGCCAAGTAAGGTCGGTCCAGCCCCGAAATACCAGGCAATTCTCCTCTGAACAAGGAACATGACAACCCCAGACGATCGTTTCGGCCTCCTATGGGCCTCGTCAGTGAGGTGCAGCCACATTCCTCTAAGCACACTGGGCAAGGAGTCCACGTCTGGTTTCCCCCATCACCCATAGGGAGACTTCCCCAGGGTCATAATAATTTGCATACAAAGAGAGAAGCGCTCTACCAGGAACAAACAACAGCTCAGTGGCTTGTTCTATGGCGATTTACCACCCGGAAGCAGCCTCTTTTAGACCAGTGTGCTTTTCACAGAAGAAAACTTTCCTGAAGTATATCAGTCTGATCCCGCCAAGTAAGGTCGGTCCAGCCCCGAAATACCAGGCAATTCTCCTCTGAACAAGGAACATGACAACCCCAGACGATCGTTTCGGCCTCCTATGGGCCTCGTCAGTGAGGTGCAGCCACATTCCTCTAAGCACACTGGGCAAGGAGTCCACGTCTGGTTTCCCCCATCACCCATAGGGAGACTTCCCAGGGTCATAATAATTTGCATACAAAGAGAGAAGCGCTCTACCAGGAACGAACAACAGCTCAGTGGCTTGTTCTATGGCGATTTACCACCCGGAAGCAGCCTCTTTTAGACCAGTGTGCTTTTCACAGAAGAAAACTTTCCTGAAGTATATCAGTCTGATCCCGCCAAGTAAGGTCGGTCCAGCCCCGAAATACCAGGCAATTCTCCTCTGAACAAGGAACATGACAACCCCAGACGATCGTTTCGGCCTCCTATGGGCCTCATCAGTGAGGTGCAGCCACATTCCTCTAAGCACACTGGGCAAGGAGTCCACGTCTGGTTTCCCCCATCACTGACGAGGCCCACAGGAGGCCGAAACGATCGTCTGGGGTTGTCATGTTCCTTGTTCAGAGGAGAATTGCCTGGTATTTCGGGGCTGGACTGACCTTACTTGGCGGGATCAGACTGATATACTTCAGGAAAGTTTTCTTCTGTGAAAAGCACACTGGTCTAAAAGAGGCTGCTTCCGGGTGGTAAATCGCCATAGAACAAGCCACTGAGCTGTTGTTCGTTCCTGGTAGAGCTCTTCTCTCTTTGTATGCAAATTATTATGACCCTGGGGAAGTCTCCCTATGGGTGATGGGGGAAACCAGACGTGGACTCCTTGCCCAGTGTGCTTAGAGGAATGTGGCTGCACCTCACTGACGAGGCCCACAGGAGGCCGAAACGATCGTCTGGGGTTGTCATGTTCCTTGTTCAGAGGAGAATTGCCTGGTATTTCGGGGCTGGACTGACCTTACTTGGCGGGATCAGACTGATATACTTCAGGAAAGTTTTCTTCTGTGAAAAGCACACTGGTCTAAAAGAGGCTGCTTCCGGGTGGTAAATCGCCATAGAACAAGCCACTGAGCTATTGTTCGTTCCTGGTAGAGCGCTTCTCTCTTTGTATGCAAATTATTATGACCCTGGGGAAGTCTCCCTATGGGTGATGGGGGAAACCAGACGTGGACTCCTTGCCCAGTGTGCTTAGAGGAATGTGGCTGCACCTCACTGACGAGGCCCACAGGAGGCCGAAACGATTGTCTGGGGTTGTCATGTTCCTTGTTCAGAGGAGAATTGCCTGGTATTTCGGGGCTGGACTGACCTTACTTGGCGGGATCAGACTGATATACTTCAGGAAAGTTTTCTTCTGTGAAAAGCACACTGGTCTAAAAGAGGCTGCTTCCGGGTGGTAAATCGCCATAGAACAAGCCACTGAGCTGTTGTTCGTTCCTGGTAGAGCGCTTCTCTCTTTGTATGCAAATTATTATGACCCTGGGGAAGTCTCCCTATGGGTGATGGGGGAAACCAGACGTGGACTCCTTGCCCAGTGTGCTTAGAGGAATGTGGCTGCACCTCACTGACGAGGCCCACAGGAGGCCGAAATGATCGTCTGGGGTTGTCATGTTCCTTGTTCAGAGGAGAATTGCCTGGTATTTCGGGGCTGGACTGACCTTACTTGGCGGGATCAGACTGATATACTTCAGGAAAGTTTTCTTCTGTGAAAAGCACACTGGTCTAAAAGAGGCTGCTTCCGGGTGGTAAATCGCCATAGAACAAGCCACTGAGCTGTTGTTCATTCCTGGTAGAGCGCTTCTCTCTTTGTATGCAAATTATTATGACCCTGGGGAAGTCTCCCTATGGGTGATGGGGGAAACCAGACGTGGACTCCTTGCCCAGTGTGCTTAGAGGAATGTGGCTGCACCTCACTGACGAGGCCCACAGGAGGCCGAAACGATCGTCTGGGGTTGTCATGTTCCTTGTTCAGAGGAGAATTGCCTGGTATTTCGGGGCTGGACTGACCTTACTTGGCGGGATCAGACTGATATACTTCAGGAAAGTTTTCTTCTGTGAAAAGCACACTGGTCTAAAAGAGGCTGCTTCCGGGTGGTAAATCGCCATAGAACAAGCCACTGAGCTGTTGTTCGTTCCTGGTAGAGCGCTTCTCTCTTTGTATGCAAATTATTATGACCCTGGGGAAGTCTCCCTATGGGTGATGGGGGAAACCAGACGTGGACTCCTTGCCCAGTGTGCTTAGAGGAATGTGGCTGCACCTCACTGACGAGGCCCACAGGAGGCCGAAACGATCGTCTGGGGTTGTCATGTTCCTTGTTCAGAGGAGAATTGCCTGGTATTTCGGGGCTGGACTGACCTTACTTGGCGGGATCAGACTGATATACTTCAGGAAAGTTTTCTTCTGTGAAAAGCACACTGGTCTAAAAGAGGCTGCTTCCGGGTGGTAAATCGCCATAGAACAAGCCACTGAGCTGTTGTTCGTTCCTGGTAGAGCGCTTCTCTCTTTGTATGCAAATTATTATGACCCTGGGGAAGTCTCCCTATGGGTGATGGGGGAAACCAGACGTGGACTCCTTGCCCAGTGTGCTTAGAGGAATGTGGCTGCACCTCACTGACGAGGCCCTCAGGAGGCCGAAACGATCGTCTGGGGTTGTCATGTTCCTTGTTCAGAGGAGAATTGCCTGGTATTTCGGGGCTGGACTGACCTTACTTGGCGGGATCAGACTGATATACTTCAGGAAAGTTTTCTTCTGTGAAAAGCACACTGGTCTAAAAGAGGCTGCTTCCGGGTGGTAAATCGCCATAGAACAAGCCACTGAGCTGTTGTTCGTTCCTGGTAGAGCGCTTCTCTCTTTGTATGCAAATTATTATGACCCTGGGGAAGTCTCCCTATGGGTGATGGGGGAAACCAGACGTGGACTCCTTGCCCAGTGTGCTTAGAGGAATGTGGCTGCACCTCACTGACGAGGCCCACAGGAGGCCGAAACGATCGTCTGGGGTTGTCATGTTCCTTGTTCAGAGGAGAATTGCCTGGTATTTCGGGGCTGGACTGACCTTACTTGGCGGGATCAGACTGATATACTTCAGGAAAGTTTTCTTCTGTGAAAAGCACACTGGTCTAAAAGAGGCTGCTTCCGGGTGGTAAATCGCCATAGAACAAGCCACTGAGCTGTTGTTCGTTCCTGGTAGAGCGCTTCTCTCTTTGTATGCAAATAGATACAGTATATACATATATATATAGACAGTCCAGCACTATTTTCCTTTTCTCTCTCAAGGAGTATCACTTTTTGCAATTTTACTCTTAGAGTGCACGTTTGCCTTGGAGGCCTGCCATCCTCCCATACAAAGTTTCCAAAAAGTAGATGATGGCAACAGCACAATCTTTAAAAAAAACTTCTTCTTTATTTAGAACAACATCAGGATAAAAACATAGCGACGTTTCGAGCCTCTTGGGCCCTTCCTCATGTTTATTTAAAAATAACAGTGGAATGTTAAATATTTACAGCAGATACTTAATTAGATTCTTTTAAATAATAAAAAAAAATTCAATATAAATATTGCATAAAAATGATTTTACATACTTTCAGCTACTTGTTTGCAAAGGGCTCCAATGCACTTATATATATGTTTTTATATGTATATATGTCTGTAAATACATATATACACATATAAATACATATGTACACACATATAAACACATATATATATATATGTTAATATTCTATTAAAAATTTATTAAATGTAATTTTGATGTTTTTTGTGCAACTTTTTTCACTTGCATAACAGTCACATAATCTCGAGCAAAGGCGTTTACTTTAAATACACAAGCTACTTCTGACGTGCGCATAGAGCCACAATAAACCCCTGATCGCTTGAGTGCAACTGCTAGCGCACCACTCATTATCTAGCCCTTAATGGGAAATTAGCACATTGTGTATATTAATAGCTCATAAGCTAAAATACTGACTCCAAGAGGGACTACAACTTATGCAAAACAATCTACTAGTAGACATGTTAATATTTTGCAAGGTGCAATATAGGCAAAAAAGTTGACTAATTTCCCTTACATGGAAAGAAGAATATTTTACCTATAGCATAGCCTAGTCTTAATCTTTCCTGCCTCAAGAATTGCTTAATAACATACTTTGCTAGACTAGTAGTAGGGATGGGTGAATATGATATGATCAACATTCAAAATTTAAAACAAATGTTTATATATTTTTTTCAATCAAATCGAATATCCAATGTTTATCAAACATTCTAACATTCTAATTTCAAATTTTGGTTTTCTAATTTTAATTAGCATTCAAATTTTATATTTATTTTTTAATATAAAATCAAATTTTAAAAAGCTAATTTGAAATAATGCAAATCCATCTTGATTTTGAATGTTCGTAATATATTGAATATACACATTTGAGATTCAAATGTTATATATTTGAACTATTATGAACATTCGAATTTGAAAGCAAGAATCAAATTGAAAATAGTATTCGAAAATTGAAAATAATATTTGATTTTTGAATTTTAAAGAATTGTTATTCGATTGTGTAAAACAGATATCCAAAGGAATATTCGTTCTACCATTTGAATTCCAATTTAGCCACATTTGCCCATTCCTAACAAGTAGTATAACATATATCATTGTCAGAGTATAGCATAAAGGCAGTATAAAGGTCAAGCTTATCAATAAACCCCAACAAGATGAATTTGTAGCTCTAGCAATAGTACCTATTGTGGGACCTGGCTTTCAATCAGGGGCGAAACTACAGGGGGTGCAGAGACCGCAATTGCTTAAAAAATAAATAAATACATTTTTACAATAAAAAAACGTAGACCTGCCACTGCCTGCACTGATGATATGTGAGTGTGACATGATGCTTCACTAGTGTCTCTGACTACAGGGGTTAGGGTTTCTGTTTTACATATTGGTGTTTATGTGTGTGTGTGTGTGTATGTGTGTATGTATGTATGTGACTGTGTGTGTATTTATGCATGTATGTGTGTGTGTGTATGTTTGTGGAACCAGCAAATTACAGATCTTGTTACTACAGCATGGGGGGGGGGCAGGGGGTAAACAGTGTCAGTCTATACAGTACCACTATATACAGTACGGGGGGGCTGGACCATGTCACAGACTACTGTCGTCACTTTATAAAGTACTGGGGCAGGTAGGGTCAGGCCAGCCATCTCACCGACAGATTACAGACTGTGTCACTGACTCACTATATACAGTATTGGTAGGTTAAACAGTGTCACTATACAGGGAGTGCAGAATTATTAGGCAAATGAGTATTTTGACCACATCATCCTCTTTATGCATGTTGTCTTACTCCAAGCTGTATAGGCTCGAAAGCCTACTACCAATTAAGCATATTAGGTGATGTGCATCTCTGTAATGAGAAGGGGTGTGGTCTAATGACATCAACACCCTATATCAGGTGTGCATAATTATTAGGCAACTTCCTTTCCTTTGGCAAAATGGGTCAAAAGAAAAACTTGACAGGCTCAGAGAAGTAAAAAATAGTGAGATATCTTGCAGAGGGATGCAGCACTCTTAAAATTGCAAAGCTTCTGAAGCGTGATCATCGAACAATCAAGCGTTTCATTCAAAATAGTCAACAGGGTCGCAAGAAGCGTGTGGAAAAATCAAGGCGCAAAATAACTGCCCATGAACTGAGAAAAGTCAAGCGTGCAGCTGCCAAGATGCCACTTGCCACCAGTTTGGCCATATTTCAGAGCTGCAACATCACTGGAGTGCCCAAAAGCACAAGGTGTGCAATACTCAGAGACATGGCCAAGGTAAGAAAGGCTGAAAGACGACCACCACTGAACAAGACACACAAGCTGAAACGTCAAGACTGGGCCAAGAAATATCTCAAGACTGATTTTTCTAAGGTTTTATGGACTGATGAAATGAGAGTGAGTCTTGATGGGCCAGATGGATGGGCCCGTGGCTGGATTGGTTAAGGGCAGAGAGCTCCAGTCCGACTCAGACGCCAGCAAGGTGGAGGTGGAGTATTGGTTTGGGCTGGTATCATCAAAGATGAGCTTGTGGGGCCTTTTCGGGTTGAGGATGGAGTCAAGCTCAACTCCCAGTCCTACTGCCAGTTTCTGGAAGACACCTTCTTCAAGCAGTGGTACAGGAAGAAGTCTGCATCCTTCAAGAAAAACATGATTTTCATGCAGGACAATGCTCCATCACACACGTCCAAGTACTCCACAGCGTGGCTGGCAAGAAAGGGTATAAAAGAAGAAAATCTAATGACATGGCCTCCTTGTTCACCTGATCTGAACCCCATTGAGAACCTGTGGTCCATCATCAAATGTGAGATTTACAAGGAGGGAAAACAGTACACCTCTCTGAACAGTGTCTGGGAGGCTGTGGTTGCTGCTGCATGCAATGTTGATGGTGAACAGATCAAAACACTGACAGAATCCATGGATGGCAGGATTTTGAGTGTCCTTGCAAAGAAAGGTGGCTATATTGGTCACTGATTTGTTTTTGTTTTGTTTTTGAATGTCAGAAATGTATATTTGTGAATGTTGAGATGTTATATTGGTTTCACTGGTAAAAATAAATAATTGAAATGGGTATATATTTGTTTTTTGTTAAGTTGCCTAATAATTATGCACAGTAATAGTCACCTGCACACACAGATATCCCCCTAAAATAGCTATAACTAAAAACAAACTAAAAACTACTTCCAAAACTATGCAGCTTTGACATTAATGAGTTTTTTGGGTTCATTGAGAACATGGTTGTTGTTCAATAATAAAATTAATCCTCAAAAATACAACTTGCCTAATAATTCTGCACTCCCTGTATACAGTAATAGGGGATCAGACCATCTCACAGACAGTGGGCACAGGGTACCTCCTTTTGCAGACATGTAATCTGATTCACATTTTTTGTCTGTGTTAAATGTAAAAAAAAAAGAAAAAAAAAAAAGATATGTATCAAATTCACTTTTTTTGGGGGGGTGGGGGCCCTTCTTAAATTATTGCATCTGGGCCCTGTGGTTTCTAGTTACGCCTCTGCTTTCAATAGTGTACTAAGCAAAGAAAACATAGCCTAGGAATAGGATCTGTATTTATACTAAACTAACAATGTTCCTCATTATTAAATTTCAAATTATCATAAAAGAATAAATCTACTACACAAGCAGTTAACAGAAATAGCAACAGTCCACTACCCAAATAATAAGAGAGGTGGTGTCCTGATCACTACCCAAGCAACACTTAAAGGGATAGGAAAGTCAAAACTAAACTTGCATGATTCAGATAGAGCATGTAATTTTAAGACACTTTTAAATTCACTTCTATTTTTAAATGTGCTTCCTTCTTTTGGTATCCCTTGTTGAAAAAGAATGTGCACATATCCTACACTAGTGGGAAAAATCTGCTGATTGGTGCCTGAACACATTTGTCTCCTGTGATTGGCTAACTAGATGTGTTCAGCTAGCTGCCAGTAGTGCAATGCTGTTCCTTCAGCAAAAGATAACAAGAGAATGAAGCAAATTTGATAATAGAAGTAAGTTGGAAAGTTGTTTAAAATTGTATGTTCTATCCAAATCATGAGAGAACATTTTGGCGTTTCCTGTCCCTTTAAGCTTCCATAG
Organism: Bombina bombina; assembly: GCF_027579735.1. Taxonomy (NCBI): domain Eukaryota; kingdom Metazoa; phylum Chordata; class Amphibia; order Anura; family Bombinatoridae; genus Bombina; species Bombina bombina. The sequence continues at coordinate 490,458,908 of NC_069501.1, read as the reverse complement.
TATGGGAAAAAAAGGACCAAGTACCTACATATAGCGTACAAAAACATCTCATGCACGGTATGTTTCAATTACAGGAATACTAAGACTCAGCAAGTCCTCATAACTCTGTCAGTTGGCCTTCATAAAGAGTCAGAAGAGCAAGGGAGCAGACCAAAATATAATGTGAGGGAAATACTACATGAGGGCAATAAATGTTAATCATATATCAGATAAGGGCAGTCTCACACATACTCAACTGTCCACATCTATACAAAGGACAAAAAAGCCAGCCTACTGCTGTGAAAAGAGTCTTGAATGGAAATATCCTAGCAGCACCCCCACAGTTGCTGGATGTCTAAGCTGGTCTCCTTCCACCAAATGGGATCCCAGTTCATCAAATAAATAGATGACCAGAGCTGGAAGCTTTTTACCTCTCTCTCCTCTGTGCAAGAGTTCTTCATTGCTCCCATGGCAGACCGCACAACACACAGGACATCACAGTCCCAATTCAGCCCAGTGAACAAAAACTCCAGTACTTCCTCTGTAGAAGAATAAGGCTGAGTTAAGATATGCCAGCTATTCTACTCTTCTGGGGATAGTGAGACTGTTATCATTCAAAGATTTCCAGCCTCCAAAAGGTAAATTAAAAAACCTTTATTTGTTCACACAGGGTCCATAATACAGTAACAACGTTTCAAAGCAGCAATTGGTTCTTAATCATGTGAGTGACTGTCATCAGTCATTGTAGCACTGGAAACTGCAGCTACCATAGATTTGGTCTGTAGCTCTCTCGGGTTCAGGGCATACCTCTCTGTCTCCTGTAGGTCCTGCACCAGAGCCTCCAAGGTAAGTATATGAGACTTGGAAGGTGGGACATGGTATATACTCTGACTGCAGTACAGGCTTCCTTGTCATTATGTGCACTAACTGCAGGGAGGGCCGAAGCAAACAGCAATTCTATTTCCCACTAAAGGTTCTGAAACGACTCCTCAAAGCATACCCTTAAATCAACCAATATGGAATCCATTGCCATCATTGTATAAGAAAACTTTTACTTATCTCTCCATTTTAGTTCCAAGTACAGCGAAAAGCTTGTTGCAGCAATACCGCAGGTACCCGGAGGCACCTGCTGGGGGGTGGGTGTGGAAGCTGCGGCATCAAAAATTACTCCGGAATATAGGGCTACTGGTAGACACAATCTGCAGCTCAAACAATTCAGTAATATCTCATGATTCAAGATCTGTAGGGGTAGCTAATAGATGATCCCGCCAACATACATATTGAGTAGATATTCTCATGAGTGGAGCAGCACAAAGGGCTCAATTTATTAAGCCTTCTCCTCCCTATGACTGCAGGTTCGCACAAGAGAACCTGCAGTTAGGATTTATCAAGTAGCAGTCATCAGACCGCTGCTTCCCTACCCTGTTCTCCACCTCTTAGGTGGAGAATTTCAATCTCCAGGTCTTGTCCGACCGGGGAGATTGACTGACTGCTCCTGCTTGCGCGTGATTGGCTGTGTATGGGCAGGGTTGCACGCAAGGGCAAAGGAGTGCTTACATGCAATGTTATATTCCGGCAGCGCATTGCTGCCTGCCAGAGGAGAGCTGTGGCGGACAGGGACAAATATTTCCACCATGGATTGATAAATTGAGCTCAAAATATCACAATCTAAGATGGCCGCTGCACTGGAAGTTCCCCTATGCAACACTTATTACACAGTATAGTTCCAATTTGATGTATAAAATAATCATAAGAGGTTATATTTCTTTTACCAGTAAACAAAATATTTAAATCATGATACCCTTGATACTAAATTGTTCTTAGATAATTTCAGTACAACACTGATTGTGTTATGTGGGTAATTCAAATAATATTAAGAAAATAAGGATTTGCTTCAAAGTGCCTTAAAAACATTATAGAACTCCTGATATGATTAAGGGAATGAAATGTATCCTGAGCTTAAGTGCTTAATATCCCTTTACAGTCAAAGTGGAGAGCTGCTTTATTTAATTTCCTGTCTTGCAAAACCATATGAGATGCTTAATTTCACAGAAAAATGTACGTTGGCTGCCCTGTGAAGCAAATAGTTAAGGAAATACAAAACCACTGAAATCAGAGCTTGGACACAAGAGATATTATAAGCAGCCCATTGTAACTGCACATATTCCAAAAGTACATTAAAGGGACAGTCAACTCCAAAATTGTTATTGTTTATAAAGATAAAAAATCTCTTTATTGCCCATTTTACATAACCAACACTGTTATATTAATATACGTTTTACCTCTGTAATTACCTTGTATCTTCTCATAAACAATAGTCAATAAAGTTATTGAGATCTGAACACACACCGCTTCTGTCACAGGGTGCAAGAACACTTAAGTTCCAATATGGTGGCGCACCGTGTGAAAATATAGAACTTTACTAACCAGCTCTTGTAAGTGATTAAAATAAGAGAATAGCTGTAGACACAGAAATAAAAACAATAGCATGATGAGTATTAACAATTCTATTATATTTGTACCTAGCACCTTAAAGGGGCATGGACATCAAAATATATTTCATCTTTCAAATAGCATGTGCAAAATTCTAATTTACTATCTAACTTAAATTTTTCTCTCTCGCTCCTTGGTTGAAACTTGGTCCTTTTCCATGAAATAAAACATCATTAAGTTTATTAATTACCATAAATTAAAAGATATTAAAATGAAAAAAGAATAATGAGGTTCAGCTGCAAAAATATAAAGCCATCCCTTCTCCAGTGCGAATCAGTGTCCTCTTCTACAAACATTAAAAACAAAATAGGGATAATAAAATCACATAACCCAGAGTACAATCATAAACTAAAATAAGGGGATAAGAAAAGCGGATATTTTTGTTGACTGTACAGCATGCACACCTGTAGGCTTAATGGCTGCTCCCTACCTGCAAGTATCAAGGATGGCTGATTTCTTGCTGAAAACCCTTTTTCACTGACCACTGTTTTTTAACATGTGGCAAGCAGGCTCGCTCATCCTAGGGGTGATTGATAAAGTGGGTCTAGCAAGGCTCCGCTACAAGGCAACAACAGCGCTTATTGAAAAAAAGTCCCATCAGTAGTTAACACATAGCAGTGGGTGATCTATGAGTAAGTGCCATTTGTGGGCATGAAACATGTAAGATCTGACTGCAGTCCTCTATGAGATTTTAATGCAACTGTGAATAAAGTATACAAGTGATTTTAATTGGGTGCAGCAATTTCTTCTATTTTCTATAGTTTTTGATAAAGTGTCAACTTAAACAGGAGTGATTCTGACATATAATTATAATGTATTATCGATATACCAAGTTTGAATGAGAGAGATGCAGTAGTAAAATGTGTTAGCTCTATTATGCCCATATAAAATGTTATGGCGTTAGATATTCAATTAATTATTTTGTGGATGTAATGTTGGTAGTTAATTCCAGTTTATAAAAGGCCTAGATGATAAAAGATTCTCCATATTGGAGAGAAATTATAGTGCAACTTCACAGGGCTGCACTCTCTGAATTCTTTAAGTAAAAGGGTGGAACCTGGAAGTCCCCGGTGAGATGAGAGATGCCTCCCATAAAGCTCTCCTCTCAGATGAGATGATCTAAAACAATTCTCCAGCCAAATTTTGCTATACTTCTCTAAGGGGTACTTCTTGCATTTCTGTGAAGGAGAAACAAGCCCAGTATAATATAACACTGCATGGCATGTGAGTTTTGTTACATTGACACATGCTTTGTATTTTCTATTACTTTAGATTTAAGTTCCTTTGTTACACCGCTCTGGCTGTTGCCAGGGATGCAGCGCTTGCTGCTCTGGCCGTTGTCAGGGAAGAAGTCGGCTTCTGTGTGTGTGCGGCGTTGACGTCATCGCCGCACGTCTCTTTCCTCTGGAGCCGGTCAGGATCTCCTGTTGTGCGAATCCTGCGCCTATATAAGTTGTTCACTTTCTACCTATCACTGACCAAGTATAGGTGTTACTGTGTGTGCTCCTGGGTGCTATTCTCTGTATGTGCTGGATTGCCATAATGTTACTGAACTCTGCCTGTCTGACTACTCTGCTTGCTTAACCCCTAAAGTACTGGATTTACATAACATTACTGAACTCTGCCTGTCTGACTACTCTGCTTGCTTAACCCCTAAAGTACTTGATTGTCATAGTGTTGCTGAACTCTGCCTGTCTGACCACTCTGCCTGCTTGACTCTTGAACTATTGGATTGCTACACTGTTACCGAACTCTGCCTGCCTGACCACTCTATTGGTTTAACCCTGAACTGTTGTATTACTGGTTTTCCTTTGTTGCTGATTCCTGCCTGTTTCCGGTTCTTCTATTGGTTTTTCCTTGAACTACCATTCCGCTGGATTTCCTTCCTGTTACCGCTGAAGACTACCCTGCCTACTGTGAGTTTCGCTTACCTCATTTTACAAACTTTCTCTGCCCTGGTATATTTACTATCATTTCAGCTTGACACCAGAATAAGAAGACTACTGGCCAAGTTTGGTCTGATAGTGGAATATCCCACGAGCATTACATCCTTGAGTTTTATTACTTTTAAGCTTTGCACTTTCTATTTTGTATTTTAATGCATTTGTATACAGCAGTGATTTTACATTCTAGTCATGCTTTGAAATATTATGTGTTACTTTAAAAAATTAGGATCATACTTTGTATATTTATGTGTATCTTTTACAAATTACATTGCACTTTGTATTTGTTTTATAGTAAAATAAAACTGACAGTTTCAGAAAGTGGGAGGGACAAGGTAGTTCTCTGGGCTGAACAGGGGAGTTTACAGGGTGTGTCTGAAGCTTTCTCACAATTCTCATGATACTCAAAGCATTTTATTCCAACAGGTCTGACTTATCTCACCAGCTGTATGCAGCTGAAGTTTACTCAAATTCCACAATACAGAAAATTAGACAGAAAAGTAATGTATAATGTAAATTATAGTGGAACATTTTCAGTTTAATTTGTATTTGCTGCAAACTAACTATTTATATTAGTGTACTCGAAATAAGACAAATGGTGGGTGGATTTTTGCTATTGAAAAACAATTGAAACAAACAAGATGTTTATTTGTTTTAAAAAAAAATATAGACTTGGCTGATATTAAGCAACACAAAAAAAATGTCTTGAAATTACCAGGTGTTTATTGTTCTTTTAAAGCCCGATTATTCACATGCTGATAGTCAAATCTCCAATTGGTTTAGTGGTCAGCTTTACAAGCATAACACATTTTTTTTCTCAATACAGTAAAATTCCATAATGGCGCTCTATGAAAAGGAGTGGAAGAAAGATGCCTTCTGGTTGTGAGACTTGATTTCTAAAACATATTTATACAAGATATATCTGCTATAGCTTTTTTAAATGATGAGTAGAGAACATTCTTGACAGCAAAATTAATGGACATTAAACTTTAAAGATTTCTATCGTGCATATGAAGAAAGATTATTTAAGCATATTAAACAATGTTTTCTATAAATTTAAAAGGTTATGTTTCAAAATTTGGAAATAAAAGTTAAAAGTTCTCTCTTTAAGGGCCCGATGATCTACAACTCTCCTCTCTGGTGAACTGTGAATGATAGAAGGGAAAGAGCGCAGACTCAAGTGCAATATTTAAAGTTTTTATTCAAGCAACAGACAAATAACAAATTGAACACTCACAAGATAGTGCATAAATTTATGCATATAATAGCCGATTGCTAGGTCCCAAAAACCGATCCTTATGGCAGTGTTTCCAAGGATGTATCACAGGTCAGTTCACGTTGCCGGCTTTGCAAACGAACACACCCGCTCTGCAGTCGCGGGGCTAATGACGTTTCCTGTAGCCGTCTCAAGGAGTGCTGGATCACTGACAACTCCTGGACTACGGATCCCGCCAGGGGTCAAAAAAGCTAAGCAAATTCTACGCGTTTCGTCTCGTATCGTCGAGACTTTGTCAAGAATGCTTAGCTACACATATTTGCGCATTATATACCCTTGATGGTGTAAGCGTAATTAATCCCAATTAATTGATAAGTGTTACATATAAGGGTATATAAAGGGCAAAGAATGTAAAATAGTTGATACAATTGTAAATGCATAATAATTGATAAAAACATTTTTTAAAAAACAATGGCATTAAATATAGCAGTAAAAATATCAGGTTCTATATTGATAATACAATAATTGCAATTAATACCTCTATACCAAATTTTAAAATATATGCAAAAAACTATGAAACATGAACACAAATTAATAATACTCCAAGATGATTATATATATAAAATTGTTAAAATACATAGAACTACCACAACAATTAAATATGATAAAAAGAATGGTTAATTTCATAAAAAAGCCTGGATATCTAATTCTATATTTAACCCTTTGGGTTCCAGACAGTCTAGTGTTTTTATCCAAAAGGTTTCCCTTTGCCTTAACTTCAGCAGTCTGTTAGTATCCCATTTGTCTGGTGCAACCCATTCAATAATTTTAATGCTAAGCTCATTAGGGTTCTGATTGTGACATACTTTAAAATGATAAGATACACTATGATTATCAAAACCTGACTCTATGTTCCTAATATGTTCTCTCAATCTATACTTTATTTTTCTTTTAGTTCTTCCTACATAGATTTTGCCACATTTGCAAGTGAGTAGGTATACTACATACGTAGAGTGGCAAGTACATCTATATTTGCATTTGTAAGTGTGATTACCATCTGAATTTGAGAAACTAGTATGTTGTGTATCTATGAGAGGGCACATGACACACTCTATAGCTTTACAAGGATACAGCCCTACCTGTCCCCCACACCAATTAGTCAGTGTTCCATTGTTTGCTTTATATCTTAGTTTAGTAGGGGCTAGGTAATTTTTGATATCCTTGCTTTTTTTAAAAATAACCTCTGGTTTGTCCCCTAAAACATTATGGAGCACAGGATCTAATTTTAATACTTCCCAGTGTTTGCCCAAGATTCTTTTGATTTGTTGATGTTGATTATTATATCTAGTAATGAATTTAACATTTCCTTCCTCATAGTTATTCCTAGCTTTGCTCTTATTCTTATTTTGTCCTTTTATAAGTTGAGTCCTGTCCATTTGTAGGACCTTTGCTTTCGCATTGTCTAGTAGTTGTTTATCATATCCTTTTTCTAAAAACTTTTTTGTCAGATGTTCAGCTTCATTATTGAAATCTTCTAAATAGGTGCAGTTGCGTCGAATTCTTTGGTATTGACCCAGTGGTACATTATTCTTCCACTGTTTATAATGCCCACTTTTTGCGTTCAATAAACTATTTCTATCAGTGGGTTTGTGAAAGTTCTTTACACACACTTTATTGGTTAGTGCATCATGATATAATACCAGATCTAAGAAAGGAATTGATTCAGGGGAACTCTCATATGTAAATTTAAAATTATAAATATTAGAATTAATATGGGCTATAAAATCTTTGATTTGATCTTTTGGACCCTGCCAAATAATTAAAATATCGTCTATGTATCTAAAATACTTTAAAATGTTGTTATAAAACGGATTATTATTCCAAATAAAATTATTTTCAAATATAGACATGTATATATTTGCATATGATGGGGCAAATGTAGTCCCCATCGCAGTACCCTGTACTTGTTGATAAAAAGTGCCTTCAAATAAAAAGTAGTTGTGTGTAAGAACAAATGAGATAGCATCTTCAATAAATTTCCTTTGTAATGTGGGTAAATGAGTGTTCATTAAAGATTCTCTAATGGCTGCTACCCCTTTGGAATGAGGAATGCAGGTATAAAGAGCAGCTGCATCGCAGGTTATCCATGTGTAGTTTTCATTCCATTCTATTCCTTCCATCTTATCTATAACATCTATTGTGTCTCTGAGATAGGCTCTACTGGATACAACAACAGGTTGTAAAAATGAATCGACATATTTGGATAAATTATCACATAAAGAGCCTATCCCAGAGACAATAGGCCTTCCAGGGGGATTGAGAGGGTCCTTGTGGACCTTTGGTAAATGATAAAAACATGCTATCTTGGGGGCTACTTCATATAAAAATTTGAACTCCTCCATATTAAGAACACTTATTGATTGAGCCTCTTTTAAAAGACTACATAATTCATTTTTAAATTTGTTAGTAGGATTAAAAGTGAGGGGCAAATATGTTGTTTTGTCACCTAGTAAACGTAATGCTTCTATAAGATAATCCTTTTTGTTCTGTACCACTATTCCTCCGCCTTTATCGGCGGCTCTAAATACAATTTCATTATCTTCACTAAGATGTTGTAATGCATTCCTTTCATCCCTAGATAAGTTATCTCTATCCCATTTTATTTTTTGTGGTATGTTTTTCGATAGTATTTCCAAATCCTGACATACTAACCTGTTAAAGATCTTAATATATTCTGTCTGACTATGAATAGGATAGAATGTAGATTTGCGTTTCAATGAACAATGCTGAACACCAAAATCGTCACCATCGTCATATGTGGACATATTAGATAAATTTAGGTCTAATGCCATAGTGTCATTTTCTAAGTCTCCCCCTAAATTCTCTAATATCTGGATGTCTTCCTCACTAATAATGTCAATACCTTCCATTGAACGGTTTGCAATATTTTTAGAAAAATACCTCTTGAGAGTAACCTTACGAATGAATTTCTGGACATCAATATATAAATTGAAAAAATTAGGGGCACAATTAGGCGCATAATTAAGGCCCTTACTGAGTAATCTTAGTTCGCTAGTTGTAAATTCCCTGTCTGATAAATTAAATATTAATTTTGTATTTTCTTCTAGTTCAACCTCTCTTTGTTTCTTCTTCCTTGATTTGAGTCCTCCCCTGATCCCTCTAAAATGGGATAGAGATAACTTATCTAGGGATGAAAGGAATGCATTACAACATCTTAGTGAAGATAATGAAATTGTATTTAGAGCCGCCGATAAAGGCGGAGGAATAGTGGTACAGAACAAAAAGGATTATCTTATAGAAGCATTACGTTTACTAGGTGACAAAACAACATATTTGCCCCTCACTTTTAATCCTACTAACAAATTTAAAAATGAATTATGTAGTCTTTTAAAAGAGGCTCAATCAATAAGTGTTCTTAATATGGAGGAGTTCAAATTTTTATATGAAGTAGCCCCCAAGATAGCATGTTTTTATCATTTACCAAAGGTCCACAAGGACCCTCTCAATCCCCCTGGAAGGCCTATTGTCTCTGGGATAGGCTCTTTATGTGATAATTTATCCAAATATGTCGATTCATTTTTACAACCTGTTGTTGTATCCAGTAGAGCCTATCTCAGAGACACAATAGATGTTATAGATAAGATGGAAGGAATAGAATGGAATGAAAACTACACATGGATAACCTGCGATGCAGCTGCTCTTTATACCTGCATTCCTCATTCCAAAGGGGTAGCAGCCATTAGAGAATCTTTAATGAACACTCATTTACCCACATTACAAAGGAAATTTATTGAAGATGCTATCTCATTTGTTCTTACACACAACTACTTTTTATTTGAAGGCACTTTTTATCAACAAGTACAGGGTACTGCGATGGGGACTACATTTGCCCCATCATATGCAAATATATACATGTCTATATTTGAAAATAATTTTATTTGGAATAATAATCCGTTTTATAACAACATTTTAAAGTATTTTAGATACATAGACGATATTTTAATTATTTGGCAGGGTCCAAAAGATCAAATCAAAGATTTTATAGCCCATATTAATTCTAATATTTATAATTTGAAATTTACATATGAGAGTTCCCCTGAATCAATTCCTTTCTTAGATCTGGTATTATATCATGATGCACTAACCAATAAAGTGTGTGTAAAGAACTTTCACAAACCCACTGATAGAAATAGTTTATTGAACGCAAAAAGTGGGCATTATAAACAGTGGAAGAATAATGTACCACTGGGTCAATACCAAAGAATTCGACGCAACTGCACCTATTTAGAAGATTTCAATAATGAAGCTGAACATCTGACAAAAAAGTTTTTAGAAAAAGGATATGATAAACAACTACTAGACAATGCGAAAGCAAAGGTCCTACAAATGGACAGGACTCAACTTATAAAAGGACAAAATAAGAATAAGAGCAAAGCTAGGAATAACTATGAGGAAGGGAATGTTAAATTCATTACTAGATATAATAATCAACATCAACAAATCAAAAGAATCTTGGGCAAACACTGGGAAGTATTAAAATTAGATCCTGTGCTCCATAATGTTTTAGGGGACAAACCAGAGGTTATTTTTAAAAAAAGCAAGGATATCAAAAATTACCTAGCCCCTACTAAACTAAGATATAAAGCAAACAATGGAACACTGACTAATTGGTGTGGGGGACAGGTAGGGCTGTATCCTTGTAAAGCTATAGAGTGTGTCATGTGCCCTCTCATAGATACACAACATACTAGTTTCTCAAATTCAGATGGTAATCACACTTACAAATGCAAATATAGATGTACTTGCCACTCTACGTATGTAGTATACCTACTCACTTGCAAATGTGGCAAAATCTATGTAGGAAGAACTAAAAGAAAAATAAAGTATAGATTGAGAGAACATATTAGGAACATAGAGTCAGGTTTTGATAATCATAGTGTATCTTATCATTTTAAAGTATGTCACAATCAGAACCCTAATGAGCTTAGCATTAAAATTATTGAATGGGTTGCACCAGACAAATGGGATACTAACAGACTGCTGAAGTTAAGGCAAAGGGAAACCTTTTGGATAAAAACACTAGACTGTCTGGAACCCAAAGGGTTAAATATAGAATTAGATATCCAGGCTTTTTTATGAAATTAACCATTCTTTTTATCATATTTAATTGTTGTGGTAGTTCTATGTATTTTAACAATTTTATATATATAATCATCTTGGAGTATTATTAATTTGTGTTCATGTTTCATAGTTTTTTGCATATATTTTAAAATTTGGTATAGAGGTATTAATTGCAATTATTGTATTATCAATATAGAACCTGATATTTTTACTGCTATATTTAATGCCATTGTTTTTTAAAAAATGTTTTTATCAATTATTATGCATTTACAATTGTATCAACTATTTTACATTCTTTGCCCTTTATATACCCTTATATGTAACACTTATCAATTAATTGGGATTAATTACGCTTACACCATCAAGGGTATATAATGCGCAAATATGTGTAGCTAAGCATTCTTGACAAAGTCTCGACGATACGAGACGAAACGCGTAGAATTTGCTTAGCTTTTTTGACCCCTGGCGGGATCCGTAGTCCAGGAGTTGTCAGTGATCCAGCACTCCTTGAGACGGCTACAGGAAACGTCATTAGCCCCGCGACTGCAGAGCGGGTGTGTTCGTTTGCAAAGCCGGCAACGTGAACTGACCTGTGATACATCCTTGGAAACACTGCCATAAGGATCGGTTTTTGGGACCTAGCAATCGGCTATTATATGCATAAATTTATGCACTATCTTGTGAGTGTTCAATTTGTTATTTGTCTGTTGCTTGAATAAAAACTTTAAATATTGCACTTGAGTCTGCGCTCTTTCCCTTCTATCATTCACAGTTTATCTTGTTGGGGACCCTGGAGTTTACCCCTACTTTGGAGGAGCAGCGACCATTCACTTTATTTTACAATACATTATTTAATACTCCTGATATGCAAAGACTGTAAGTAATTTATCAAAACGGACTATATATATATGATCTTTTCCTGGACTGAAGTTTTTTAATTATTTATACTATTGTTATTTTTTTATGTACTAGGGTATGTATATTATGTCATTTAGTACTTTTGATATTCAGGCTTGATTTTTATCCTTATTTTATTCTAAGTTAGCGCCCGGTTGTGTGTCACTCTGTTGCACACATATCCTGTTTTTGGTTTGTACTCCTCTCTGGTGAGATGATCTAAGATATCTTGTCAGTACGGTGAAGTCCCTCAAAATTTTTTAGAGGCAAATTTCAGCTTCAGAGCTGTTTCTCTTCCTATGCAGAATTCTGGATGTGAAGGAGAGACACCTATAGTGCAATATAATGCTTAAAGGGACGCTGAACCAAAAACTTTTCTTTCGTGATTCAGATAGAGCATGCAATTTTAAACAACTTTCTAATTTACTCATATTATCAAATTTTCTTCATTCTCTTGCTTTCTTTATTTGAGAAAGAAGGCATCTAAGCAATTTTTTTGGTTCAGAACCATGGAAAGCACTTGTTTATTGGTAGGTGAATGTACCCACCAATCAGCAAGAACAACACAGTGTGTTCAGCAAAAATGGGCCGGCATCTAAACTTACATTCTTGTATTTCAAATAAAGATACCAAGAGAATTTGATAATAGGAGTAAATTAGAAAGTTGCTTAAAATTGCATGCTCTATCTGAATCACGATAGAAAAAAATTGGGTTCAGTGTCCCTTTAAGACAAGCCCATAATGATTTTCTCTCCATGGTGGTGAGTTTGTAATTATCTGGGCCACAGAGTCCAATGTTTAAAAGCTTTGAAATTTAGTTTTAAGCTTAAATTGTAATGTAGGTGTCTTTACTTCATATCCAGAACCCTGTATAAAGTGAGATAAACAACTCTCAAGCCAGGGGCAGACTGAGTAGTCTGGCAATAGGCCCTAGACAGAGGGCCCGGTACATAAGAAGGCCCCAAGGGGGGCCCCTGGTGTGCTGCTTATGCTCGTATTCACAGTTTGCTAAATGAGCTAGCACAGCGTTGACAGTTTAGCTACTTTAATGGTTGTGATTGTGAGGGAGCAGGTGGTAGCAGATAGACACATTTTAGTATGGCCAGCTGGACTAGTGGTTGTGAGCAGGGCAGCAGATGATCAGGGACAGTGACGCTAGCAGTAAGTTATCAGTTAAGGGTAAACAGAGTGGGTGCCCTGTTCTTGGAATAGGGATCTTGTCACTAGAGTGGATGCCTTGCTAGGAGGTCTGTTTCTCTGGGGGCCCTTTAGTGTTGGGTCTGCCTTTAGAGGGTGGGGTTCACTGAGGAAAGAGTTTGTGGCTCTTGAGGCCATGACCCTTGATGGTGGGGGCCCTGGTGGGGTGAGGCATGCAGGAGATGGGTTGAGAGAGGGGCATATAGGGCAGGGTGGGGTGCCTTTTTCAAATTTTTGCTTGGGGGGCCCTGGTTGTCTCAGTCTACCTCTGTCTCAAGCTAAAATTTGCCTTTATAAAAGTATTTGAAGGATGTCGCAGTACTGAAGAAACATCTTATATAATCTCTCCAGAGCAGAGAGTTTTAGACCATAAGCCCATTAGGGCCTCATTCTCTAAAGCTCTGTGAAATTCTTTAAGAAATCTTTCCAGTGCAATGAAGTCCCTGTTGCTATTCTCTAAAGGCAGATTGTACCACGAGAATTGTGTATCTGGCAGAGAGGTGTTCCCTGCTTTTATGTATGCAAAGGTGATACAATCATAACACAAAAATGCTCACAAAAAATTGTAATTTAAAGATTGTATATAAAGAATAAATGAGGTATTGAACTGAAAATATGCAGTAAAAATTGTATTGTTTAATCGTATTAACAATAGTAACGTAATTGTTCTGCAAAACTCACACTGTATTTTATGGAAAAATTTAAATTTGCAGTCCCTGCGAGTATCGGTGTGTTTGTTCACGCTTAATCCAGCAAAATTTTGATAATCTCACTGCCATGGAGAGAAGTCATGCTAAAAAATTTATTTTCCAATTTTCTTCATTTTCTTGTATCCTTTGTTGGAGGAGCAGCAATGTTCTTCTGTGAGCTAGCTGAACACATTAGGTAAACCAATGACAAAAGGTATATACAGCATCAGCAGCTATCTCCCAATAGTGCATTTCTGCTCCTGAGCCTACATACCTAGTTATGCTTTTGTCATGAAAATTTAGCCCAAAATAGATTTTTACCAGGTGAAAAACAATAATACAGACCAGACCAAAATATTTCAGACAATGGAAAACCCCCTTTAGGGGTGGATCTTTTATTAACTGCTAGCCGGACTTCTCTAATAGACAGGCAAAAGAGGAGAAAAGTGAGTTCCAGCTACAAGATACAGAATTATATACTTAGACACATTTCTTGATAAGCAGAAAACACAGAACAATAGGAATATACATTATAGCATAGCAAACCCTAAGTTTTGTTTCCGCATTTCATGTCACATGGGGTTCCCTGCACACAAAAATTATAGCTACATTACAAGTATATTTTAGCAAGAGGCTAATGAAAAATATTATATAACACTTTTCAACAAAGGATATCAGGAGAACAGAACAAATTAGATAATAGATGTAAATTGGAATTTTGACTTTACTTTCCAATTAAAGGGACATTAAACACCAAAAATGTTATTAAATAAAAAGAGAGAAGTGCTCAACCTGGAAACGAACAATAGCATAATAGCTTGTTCTATGGCTAGTTACCCACCCAAGAAGCAGCCTCTTTTTGCTCAACATGTGCCTTTCACAGAGAAGAACTTTCCTGAACGAGAGGAACAGCAAAACCCCAGACGTACATTTCGGCCTATTGTGGGCCTCGTCAGTGAGGTGCAGCCATAACCCTCTAGGCACACTGAGCAACGGGTCCACGTCTGGATTCCCGCATCACACTAAGGGAGACTTCCCAAAATGTCATAATTTGCATAAATAAAAATAGAGAAGCGCTCAACCTGGAAACGAACACTAGCATAATAGCTTGTTCTATGGCTAGTTACCACCCAAGAAGCAGCCTCTTTTTGCTCAACATGTGCCTTTCACAGAGAAGAACTTTCCTGAAGAATATCAGTCTGATCCGGACTTCACAGTACAGTCCAGTCCAGCCCCGAAATACCAGGCAATCCTTCTCTGAACAAGAGAAACAACAAAACCCCAAGTGTACGTTTTGGCCTATTGTGGGCCTAAGGGCACACATGCCCTTAGAGAGATACAACTGTACCTCCCTGATGAGGCACACAGAAGGCCGAAACGATCGTCTGGGGTTGTTGTTTCTTTTGTTCAGAGAAGAATTGCCTGGTATTTCGGTGCTGGACTGTCATTGGGCAGGATCAGACTGATATGCTACAGGATATTTTTTCTCTGTGGAAAGGCATCAATGTGTGCTTAAAGAACGCGCACCCTGAGTTGCAATTGAAATGAACAGGCATGGAAGTTATTCTAGCTTGTGTTCTATCTCAGGAGTGCTGTTCTCTCTTTTCTGATAACCAAAAATGTTAATGTTTAAAAAGATAGATAATTCCTTTATTTACCATTCCCCAGTTTTTCATAACCAACACTCGGCCTGACATCGCCGACACCTACATTACACTTATTAATCCCTAATCTGCCGCCCCCGACATCGCCGCCACCTACATACAGTTATTAACCCCTAACCTGCCATCGCCGCCATCTACATTACAGTTATTTTTCTAACTTGATTAGACAACTGAATATCCCTGCACCGCGCTTTCCTGTTCCTCGTGATCATATACCCCTTAATATCCCCCCTTAACACAGCCTTGGCCGTTTCCCAAAATACCTCAATTTTATGCAGGTGCCCCGAATTGAACCCACAGAACTCCTTCCACTTAACTAATAACCAGGACAAAAATCTTGGATCATTATAAAGATACCTCGGGTAGACAAATCTGGGGGAAGAAATATCCCTCCTATCCTGAAACGAAATACCTAAAGAGATGATAGCGTGGTCCGACACCAAGATCTCACCAATCTCTGCTTCCATTTTAACCGCTGGTAGAGACTCTGCAACTAAAAATAAATCTATACGTGAAAACGTTCTATGGGCTCTGGATTCGCATGTAAAGTTCTGCAAATCTGGATTCAGCCTGCGCCATATGTCATGAACCTGTAACTTCTGGCAGAAACGTTGGAAGAGTTTAGCGCTTCTCCTATTCTCTAAAAGATTTCTGCTTACCAGCCTATCCAATTCCGGGTGTAAAGTCATGTTGAAATCACCTCCAATTACTAGGTTTTCATTTGCCAATGGAAACAGTATCCCCCTAATCTTATCCCAAAATTTCCTATCAAATTTATTAGGGCCATAAATATTACAAAACACAAATTTTATGCTATTTATATAGATATGCAAAATAATGAATCTGGCTTCTGGGTCCACTTCAATGTGGGTGATCCTATAGTCTAGGTTCTTACTTATGAGAAACACTACCCCACATTTCCTAGCTCCAGCGTTAGTGGATACCACCTCCCCTACCCATTTAATCTTAAGTTTTTTAGCCTCCTGTTCCACTATGTGGGTTTCCTGGAGGAAAGAAATGTCGGGCTTATATTTGGCTAGGAGTTTTACAATTAATTTGCGTTTAGCGGGTGAGGAGATCCCCCCTACATTCCACGACGTTAACTTCAATTCCATGTACTACAACAAAAAAAAAAAAAAAAAAAAAAAAAACCCAAGAAATCCGGAGGGGGGGAGAAAAGCAGAAAAGAGATATAAAAACTGAAAAAAAAAAAAAAAAAAGGGACAACAATAACAAGGAAGGAAAAAAAAATGAAGAGTGGTGGGGGAATAATAATAAGAAAAAAAAAGAACATATAGGAGAATAGCTTAACCAAAAACACAACATATTGTACCGAACCAGACTTATATAATCTGAGGTGAGAGGGAGTGAACTAGATCTCATTTATCTTTGAGGAACTCTTTCACCTCTCCCGGCTCTGTAAAGACTAGGCGAGCCCCCCTGTAGTCAACTATTATTTTAGCCGGATAAACCATCCGCGCGTAGATTCCTTTGTCAATAATTTGAGTACAGAGGGGGGCCATTATCCTTCTCTTCGATGAGGTTTCGACAGAGAAATCCTGAAACAGTAAAACTTTACTGTTCCCAAACATTAGAGGTTCATGCAGTTTCTTAAACAGTTTCATCATTTCAATTTTATCTTGAAAATTCAACACTTTGCATATACACATCCTACTCCTACTAAGTCCTGTACCTACATTTTTTTTTACCCCAATTCTATGAGCTCTCTCAATTACAACCGGTAACATTGATTGTGGGACACCAAGTTTCTGCGGGAGCGTGACCGAAGCGAACTTCAGTAGATCTTCGAACTCCGCTTCTTCCGGGAGACCCACAATTCGAATGTTGTTACGTCTCGCCCGGTCCTCAAGGTCGTCGAGCCGACCCTGAAGATTGTTAATTTTAGTATCCTGTTGGGATATTATATTTTCCTGTGTGCTAACCTGATCTTCCAGGTCAGAAATCCTGTTTTCTGCCTCTTGCATTCTGTGTGCAAACTGTCTTACTTCAACTGACAGGGTAGTAATCTCAGATGAAATGGATCCTAGCTCCTTTCTAATTAAGTCAAATTGCGGTGAAAATAATTCAGACAGCTGCGAAAATAGCGTGTGAGAGTCCACCACGCTGGTCACAGGTTCTACTGAAGTGTCTAAGCCAAGCTCAGCGGCTTTAGTTTTTTTATCCTTGGCTTTAACCGGCATTTTGGGAGAAGATTTCCCTTGCAGGAACTTATCCATATAACTTTAAGTGAAATGGCACAAGACCACAAAGAACACAAAGAGAGGTGAAAAGAAGTTACACACGTGAAGATAAAGATAAGGGTTGAACACCCGACCCTAATGTGCAAAAAAAAAACCAAAAAGCCCTAGGAAACCCTGGAGGACTAATGATACAACCTGTGAAAAAGTGAAAAAGGGGAGAAGAGAAAGAAAAAAAAAAAAAAAAAAAAAAAAAAAAAAAAGAAAAAAAAAACCCAACCCACACAGAACAAGATCTGAGGGGGGGCCCGTGCCCCTCCTTAATTAAGTGAAAATAGGGCCCAGACTATTTAAGAGTATGCATCCGTGCATACAAAGTGAATAGGAAGGGGACCAGAAAAGAAAAAGACCCCTTTACAAAGGAAACGTTATATGAATGAGTTAATACAATTGCCACAAAAAATTCGACTCTGAACAACCCGGTCAAGCCCTCAAATAAATTTAATTACTGAAACTGCCTTTAATACTTAACAAGAAACCCACCTTATATCAGGGGAGCAATCTCTCTACCAATTTTACCCTTATGCCACTACAGCCAAACCTGATTTTAATAAATTCTTGTACCCTAGAACTAACTAACCATGAGTTTCGTACAGAACTAAACCAGAAAACAAGCTTTAGGTCAAGACCCCGGACTAAACTGAGTTAAGAATAAGCCTCCTATTAAATAGGTGTGCCTGCCACTCGAGAACTATACACACTTTATTCCCCAATCAATAGCTTAAATGGGGAAGGCACTTTTTCCAGCAAGAGGCATTGCAACAGTCATTCATTACCCAGGTAACTTACTGTCACCAAATCAAGCAATAGTATTCAGAGAGATAACAAATGCTTTACACTGACATCTATAAAAAAAGAAAATTCTGAAGCAGAGCACAAACTATGCCATCGTACTGATCAAAGGCTTATAACAATAATGTTGTGGGTCCATATATATCCAGATCCGTCTCTCTGTAGCTGTCTAGGCAAAAGAGATTAGTTTAGGCAGTCTCCCACACTAAGAGATGTAATAAACATGGAACGAGCAGAAGTTTCCCCACACACTTCCCCACACACTTGTCCAGGGCCAATTATCACCGGGGAATGCAACTTTTTTTTTTTTTTTTAGCAAAGCATTAACACTCTGGCTGAGATGGAATGTCACTCCTACACGCCAGGCTTATAGTACTAGAAAGGGCGTATAGGCACTGCAGAACTTTTGCTAGTTTTTTGGAGCAAACCAGATAGCAAGGAGACATCAACCAGGGTAGAGACAACATAAAAAGGTACCCTGTTTTCCAGCGAGGAGTCTCCAGACAGCCGGGGATAAAGGCGGCCCGCCTACTTGACGAAACTCGGCTGCTGCGGATTTCTGTGTCACAGTCTCGACTTTCGCCTGGACATGACCGGCACACCGGAGATCAAAGGCGTCTGCACAGAAGCCGCACTGCTCCGCTACTCCTTAGTACACAGCTAGACTCCCCACCAGGGGGGAAAGACCGGTGAACCGGGACCAAGCCTTATAGTGAGGCAGCTCCGTGTATGCTCCGTGGCTTCAGCTGTGTTTGTGAATACCTCCAGCCTCACTCTGCTCATCCATCGATTTACCCGCACCCGGGTCTTTTCAGCGGTAATGGGCTTCCAGGTAAGGTCTATTTTAGGGACCAGCCTCGCGGGAACACTGTTATCCCGTGTATCTCCTTCTGAGCACCCCTGCCCAGTATAACGTAGCACCAGGGAATTAGTTAGATCCTGACCCCTGAAGCGACAGGTTGCCGGGCCGCCGGACTCACTTGATAATTGCGGGCGTGTTCCTCCACCACCCCTTTCCAGGTGCAGCTTGCCGCAAACAGAAGATAAAAAATAACCAACTGCGGTACAGTTGGAGCCGTAACCGGCTACTGGGGACGTCCCTCTCTCGCGCAGGTCTGGCCCCTGCCGAGCGCCACACTCTAAACCTGGGCAAGCTACCAGGTAAGTGGCGGAGAGCTGGGAGCTGATGGTGTCGGCGTCCTCTCACCACACCGGCATGCAGGTAATCTGCACAACTCCTCCCACCGGAAGTCCCCCTCCAATCCACCTACATTACAGTTATTAACCACTAATCTTCTGCCCCCAACGTCGCCGCCACTATACTAAAGTTATTAACCCCTAAGTCTAACCCTAACGTAACCCTAACCCTAACACCCCCTAACTTTAATGTAATTTAAAAAAAAAACTAAATAAAACCTACTATTAATAACTAAATAATTCCTATTTAAAACTAAATACTTACCTGTAAAATAAACCCTAAGATAGCCACAATATAACTAATAGTTACATTGTATCTATCTAAGGTTTTATTTTTATTTCACAGCTAAGTTTGTATTTATTTTAACTATGTAGAACAGTTCGTAAATAGTTATTAACTATTTACTAGCTACCTAGCTAAAATAAATATAAATTTACCTGTAAAATAAAACCTAGCCTGTCTTACACTAACACCTAGCCTTACACTACAATTAAATAAATTACATTAATTAAATACAATTAACTAAATTACAACAACAAAAAACACTAAATTACACAAAATAAAAAAAGAAATTATCAAATATTTAAACTAATTACACCTAATCTAATAGCCCTATCAAAATAAAAAAGCCCCCCCAAAATAAAAAAAACCCTAACCTACACTAAACTACCAATAGCCCTTAAAAGGGCCTTTTGGGGGCATTGCCCCAAAGAAATCAGCTCTTTTACCTGTAAAAAAATAATACAATCTAAATCTAAATCTAAATAAACCTAAGCTACCCATTGCCCTGAAAAGGGCATTTGGATGGGCATTGCCCTTAAAAGGGCATTTAGCTCTTTTTCAGCCCAAACCCTAAGCTAAAAATAAAACCAACCCAATAAACCCTTAAAAAAAACTAACACTAACCCCAGAAGATCCACTTACAGTTTTTGAAGACCCGACATCCAGTCTCAATGAAGCGGCAGAAGTCCTCAACGATGCGGCAGAAGTCTTCATCCAGGAAGGCCGAAGTCTTTATCCAACCAGGCAGACGTCTTCATCCGGATGACATCTTCTATCTTCATCCATCCGGCGTGGAGCGGCTCCATCTTCAAGACATCCGGCGCAGAGCATCCTCTTCTTCCGACAGCTCTTCTCGAATGAAGGTTCCTTTAAGTGACGTCATCCATGATGGCATCCCTTGAATTTCCGATTGGCTGATAGAATTCCTCAGCCAATAGGATTTTTTCACCTTTAATTCCGCTTGGCTAATAGAATTCAATCAGCCAATCGGAATTCAAGGGACGCCATCTTGGATGATGTCACTTAAAGGAACCTTCATTCGAGAAGAGCCGTCATAAGAAGATTTCAGGGTGCCAGGAATCAGACTTAGACAAGAAGTGCAAAAATAATCACACCTTTATTAATAGCAAAAAATAATAAAAAGTCCACAAGTCAAATAACAAGCCAGAAATCAAAACCAGAACTGGTAGTCAGATGAGCCGAGTCAGGAGAAAAAGTGAATAGTCAGACGAGCCGGAATCAGGAACAAGGAGA
This sequence comes from Bombina bombina, assembly GCF_027579735.1. Taxonomy (NCBI): domain Eukaryota; kingdom Metazoa; phylum Chordata; class Amphibia; order Anura; family Bombinatoridae; genus Bombina; species Bombina bombina. Next base: position 490,437,904 of record NC_069501.1, on the reverse strand, counting down.
ACAGCAGAGTCAGGAACAAGCCAGAGATCAGGAACCAGGAGGGAAGTCAGACAGCCAGGTAATACACAGGAGCTCTCACAAACAGGTCTGAGACAACGCAAGGGCAAAGCATACTGAACAGAGGCCCTTTAAATAATAAGTGATGACATCACAATTCTGAGACTGCATCCTGTCTCACACGGATGATGTACACCAGTCTGGCCATAAAGGGAAGTGGAGGAAATGAGCAGCATCACACAGTATGCACCAGAGTCAGGAATAGAGGTGAGTAAAATGGCTGCCAGCAGAACATGGCAAACAGAACAGGGAAAAAACCCTGACAGTACCCTCTCCTCAACGACCCCTCCCCCGTGGGAGGACAAAAGTATTATTGGGGAAATGGGCATGGAAGGCACAGAGGAGGGTCGGGAGCATGAACATCAGAGGAGGGAACCCATGAATGCTCCTCCGGACCATAGCCCCTCCAGTGAACCAAATACTGTACGCAGCCCCTGGACATACGAGAGTCAATAATGCTGCTGACCTCATACTCCTCATGGTTGTCAACAAAGATAGGGCGGGGACGAGGCAACACAGTGGTAAACATTGGAGATACGCATTGCAGGAGGAAGGTCAAGAGCATAGGCCACAGGATTGACCCTTCGGAGTATTCGAAAAGGACCAACATAATTGAGAGCCAGTTCATTGGAAGGCACACGAAGGTTCAAGTTGCGAGAGGACAGCCAAACTCTCTCACCAACCTGGTAGGAAGGCACAAGCAGACGCCTACGATCAGCCTGGAACTTTTGGCGCTGCACAGAACGATGAAGGCAATCCTGAATCTGCACCCACGTGGAAAGGAGTTGCCAGAGATGCTCCTCCAAAGCCGGTATACCCTGAGACATGAATGAATCGGGAAACAAGGATGGTTGAAACCCATAATTCGCCATGAACGGGGATAACTTGGAGGAAACATTAATAGCACTATTACGAGCAAACTCTGCCCAAGGTAACAGTTCAGACCAATTATTGTGGTGATCTGAGACATAGCAACGGAGGAACTGTTCCAGAGCTTGATTAGACCGTTCCGCAGCCTCATTGGATTGAGGGTGATATGCCAAGGAGAAGGAAAGCTGGATCCCCATTTGAGCACAAAAGGAATGCCAAAATCTGGAGACAAACTGGCTACCCCGGTCCGACACTATCTCCTTGGGTAACCCATGTAAACGGAAGACCTCCCGGGCAAAAATTGAAGCAAGCTCCTGAGCGGTAAGCAAATTCTTCAAGGGAATGCAATGTGACATTTTAGAAAAATGGTAAACCACCATTAAGGATAACAGTATTGCCATTGGAAACAGGGAGCTTGACAATGAAGTCCATGGAAAAATGTGTCCAAGGATGCTCACCATTAGCAATAGGTTGAAGAAGACCCACAGGAAGACGTTGAGGAGTCTTATTCTGTGCACAAACTGAGCAGGAGGCAACATATGCAGCAACATCAGAACAAAAAACTGGCCACCAGAATTGTCGAGTGACAGACCAAATCATTTGGTTCTTGCCTGGGTGACCTGCGGCTTTAGGATAGAGGTAAGTGTGCAAAAGTTTAGTTTGAAGATTCTCAGGAACAAAACACTTACCACTAGGTTTCTCAGGAGGTGCATTGGTTTGTGCAGCCAGGATCTCCTCCCCCAAGGGAGAAGTCAAAATAGTATGTATGGTAGCCAAAATATGGTCAGGACGTATAACTGGAGTAGGTACAGACTCCTCCTTGGACAGAGGTGAAAATTGTCAAGAGAGGGCATCAGCCCTAACATTCTTACTACCAGGCAGGTAGGAGACCACATAATTAAACAGAGACAAAAATAGCGCCCATCTGGCCTGTCGGAGCGACAAACGTTTTGCTTCAGATAGATAAGTTAAATTCTTGTGGTCAGTAAGAATGAGCACAGGCATGCTAGTACCCTCGAGAAGATGCCTCTATTCCTTGAGTGCCAAAATTATGGCCAGTAATTCCCTGTCGCCAATTTCATAATTGCACTCCGCTGGAGACAATTTCTTAGAGAAGAAACCACATGGATGCAAGGAACCGTCAGGAGTAGGACGTTGAGACTAGAGGGCACCTACTCCAGTCTTAGACGCATCAACCTCAAGAACGAAAGGCAGGACAGGGTTAGGATGAGCCAGAACTGGAGTGGCAGCAAAGGCAATCTTAAGACTATCAAAGGCCTTAATGGCAGTAGGTGACCAATGGAGTGGATCATTCTCTTTATGGGTCATGTCTGTGATAGGTTTGATCAAGGAAGAAAAGTTTTTAATAAACTTTCTATAGTAATTGGCGAACCCCAAAAAACGTTGAATAGACCGAAGACCAACTGGGCCAGGCCACTGCAGAACTGCAGATAACTTGTCAGGATCCATGGAGAACCCTGCAACGGAGATACCATAACCTAGGAAGGTTACTTGAGTCTGATGGAACTCACATTTCCACAACACAAAACAGGCCGTTCTCATGTAGTCTCTGAAGAACCTGTGTAACATCAGAATGATGAGCCTCAAGTGTGGGTGAGTGTATGAGGATGTCGGCTAAGTACACCACAACACACTGTTGCAACATATCTTGTAGGATTTGCGGATGATCCCCCACGACAGAGCATCGGCAACATACTCCTCCATAGCCCAATTCTCTGCAACAGACAGAGGGTAAACCCGGCCCGAGTAGGAATGGCTCTGGGTTGCAGGTCTATGGCACAATGGTAAGACCAGTGAGGAGGCAACGTACCAGCACGCACCTTGTCAAAAACATCTAGGAACTCTCGGTACTCCTCTGGCAATTGAGATACCGAAGACGTGCACAAGACTTTAACTGGTTTCCGAAGACAAGTGGAAATACATTTTGGAGACCACGACAAAATTTTGGACCTGCGCCAGTAGAGACTGGGATTGTGCTTTTGGAGCCAGGGATAACCCAGAATAACCGCAAAATGTGGAGAGTTTATCACCTGGAACTGGAGGGTTTCAAAATGGAGAGCCCCAACAGCCATGGATAATGGAGCAGTTTCGTGAGTAACGAGTGCGGGCTGAAGGGGCCTGCCATCAATGGCCTCAATAGCAAGCGGAACGGACCAAGGCAAAACAGGAATGGAGTGCTTTGATACAAAAGCACTGTCAATGAAATAGCCCACAGCACCGGAGTCAACAAGAGCCTGGGTGACTATGGAGGAGTCCACCCAGGAAAGGACAACCATGACCAAAGATTTCACCTTTAGGGGTTCCGGGGATGAGGATAAACCACCCAAAGTCTGTCCCCAACAGGACCTTAGGTGTGAGCGTTTCCCGGCCGTGTAGGACAAGACTTCAAAAGGTGGCCCTGTGTAAGGATATGTTTAGTTGTTTTTAGAGAACACTACAATAACAGCTCCTGCTTTATGCAGGACCACTCAGTCTCACACCTTACCTCGGATTCCCACAGATTTAACTTAAGGGAACCCTGATATGCTCATTGATCTGAGGGTCACTACAGCAGGGTTGCTGAGTGAAACCGGAACCTTCACGCAACAATAAATGCTTATAGCAGAAAAGAGAGTAAGTCTTATAGGATTGACTTCAGCAGTAGTGAAAGAGTTAATTAGTGCAGGTGCCTTAATTCAAACAGAGTTGCAATGGAAATAGATTATGCAGCAGGCTTTAGCAAACACACTGAAATTAACGCAGTACTTTGATAAGTGAATAAATCAACCTCTGGTCATTTTGTAAACCATACTTTGATAGTGAATATTAATAATTCCTAGAGTTGTTCAATCAGAGTAATATAAGCTGTGGTTAACTTGAGGAAACAGATATAGTTTAAGTTAGAGCAAACAGTTCATTTCAAGCACAATAGAGATTAATTGTGTAAAGTTTGAAATATGCTTATGCAGTCCGATAATGAATAATGGTAGTTTGTAATAATCTTTGTCACAGTTATTTGTTTGCAATTTGGTAAATAGCAGTAAAAGGTTTAGTGCATATTTGATATCTGAAGCGAATATGAAAAATCCAGTTAATGAGCGTTCCACAATATATAGCAAGTGAAAGAGAAATGAGGTTGCAGCAATACACACAGTTCCTAAAATGCAATATATATAGACTAGTAATATTGGAGATGATATTAGCACATAGCGATACAGTTACCACACAGCAACAAGTCCAAGGAGTATCGCAGAGAGCCTGGCAGAGATCCGCGGCGGGAGAATGTGGAGCGTGACGTCACACGCTGCAGGAACAACCTCAATACAGGAGAGAGACTGAGAAATCTCTTAGTGAACAAACGGAGCAAATCTTCAAGCACAAAAGAGAATCTGCAAGTTGATTCGAATAGGCAGATACTCAAGGTGAGCAATAAGTTGAGAATACAAAGTAGTATAAACGGCTAGGTCTCTTCTGAAGCAGCTTCACACTGAGCAACAAATTACCAAGCAATGAGTTCTGTTGGGAGGAGCCTTAAATAGGGGTAGTGAGTTGACATTCTTAAAGGCACAGTAGGAAAAGAGATAAATCCCTGACAGGACACCCCCCCCAAGGAGCCGCTCCGCGGATCAAGGACCAGGACGATCAGGATGTCTACGATGAAACAAGGAGACAAGACGTGGTGCAGAAACATTATTGGAAGGTTCCCAAGAGTCCTCCTCAGGACCAAATCCTTTCCAACTGACAAGATATTGAAGTTGATTACGATGGTAACGAGAGTCTAGGATAGACTCAATCTCATATTCCATGCCATCAATAACTGAAGGATCCACCGTCTCATTCTGAGTCGAGTCTCTGATTGCACTGTAAGGTTTCAAAAGAGAAACGTGGAATGTGGGATGTATCTTCAGGGAATCTGGTAGTTTAAGTGTTACAGCATTAACATTGATGACCTTTTGTATCGGATAAGGCCCTAAATACAGGGAAGCCAGTTTTTTAGATGGAACTTGTAAGCGTAAATGTTTAGTGCTTAACCAAACTTTGTCACCAATCTTGTAATCTGGAGGCTTGGATCTACGTAGGTCGTAATGATGTTTCTGAACAGCCTGGGCTTCAAGTAAAACTTGTTTCAATGTTGTGAAATTGGTAGAAATGGTATTAACAAGATCATTAACTATAGGCATGTCGGAATTGTTGATCTGATTTGGATAGTATGAGGGATGAAATCCATAATTGATGTAAAATGGTGACATTTTAGTTGATGAATTTACGGCATTATTATGAGCAAATTCCGCAGTAGCAAGTAGAGAATGCCAGTTATCTTGTTGTTGAGTGCAGTAGCAACGAAGGTACTGCTCTAATGTTTGATTTGTTCTTTCTGTTTGACCATTCGTTTGTGGATGATAAGCGGTACTCAAACGTTTAGTAATGTTAAGAGAGGAACACAATTGATTCCAAAACCTCGAGGTGAATTGCGTACCTCTATCTGTGGTGATTGTTTCAGGTAGACCATGTAGTTTTACAATGTGATTCAAGAATAGTGAAGCAGTTTCTGAAGATGTAGGCAATCCTCTATGTGGTAGGAAATGAGCCATTTTAGAGAATAAGTCCACTACTACCAATATGGTATTATAATTAGCTGACGAAGGCAGATCAACAACAAAATCCATAGCAATCGCTGCCCAAGGTCTGTCTGGTACTGGTAAAGAGAGAAGGTAACCATAAGGACTCTTATGCTGATGTTTCTTAGTTGTACATACCATACAGGAATCAATATACTGTTTAATAGTATCATTCATCTTTGGCCACCAGTAATTCCTTTTAATCAAATGAGCAGTTCTATGAACTCCAGGATGACCAGCCAATAAAGAGTCGTGAGCAGAGGTAAGTATCTCATTCCTGAGAGAAGGAGGTATATACAATAGAGTGCCATGATAGTATAAGTTGTCGGAATGTTTTAGTACATCCAAATGACCCAAAGATGAATCATCCTTCAGATGTTCTTGTAAGATGGTTTTAAACTCAGTTGTTAAACAAATAATTCTATCCGGAGGTATGATAGATGAAGGAGAAACCACATTAGTAGGACGAGGGTCTTTTCTAGAAAGAGCATCAGCTTTCATATTTTTGGAACCTGGTCTGTAAGTAATGACGTAATCAAAACGAGAAAAGAACAAACTCCATCGAACCTGACGAGCAGTAAGGGTCTTGTTTGATTTTAAATATTCTAAATTACGGTGATCGGTATAGATGGTGATTGGATATGTTGCACCCTCTAGGAGGTGTCGCCAAAACTCCAAAGCTGATTTGATTGCAAGAAGTTCCTTATCACCGATTCCATAATTAATTTCTGCTGAACTCATAGTTCTAGAATAGTAGGAGACAGGATGTAAAGGTTCTTTTTCAGAACGTCTTTGAGATAAAACAGCCCCCACAGCAAACTCAGAAGCATCGACTTCTAGCGTAAATTGACATGTGGGATCTGGAAACTGTAAAATAGGGGCTGAAACAAATTTAGTTTTTAGAGTATTAAAGGAATGATCAGCATCTTGATTCCATACAAACTTAACTTGCTTACGTGTTAGCGTAGTGAGAGGTCTAACAATAAGTGAAAAGTCTTTAATGAACTTTCTATAAAAGTTCGCAAAGCCAAGGAATCTTTGAACATCTTTTTTATTACGAGGAATAGGCCAATTAGTGATAGCTTCTACTTTGCTTGACTCCATTGAAATTCCAGCTGGTGAGATGCAATAACCAAGGAATGATATGGTGTTTGTATTAAAAATACACTTTTCAAGCTTTGCATAAAGATGGTGTGCCCTTAAACGTGTCAACACTTGTTTGACATGTACAATGTGAGCCTGTAGAGAATTTGAGTAAACCAGGATGTCATCCAAGTATACGACAATACAAATATCTAACAAATCATGAAAGACATCATTTATAAAACATTGAAAAGTCGCTGGGGCATTGCACAACCCAAAGGGCATTACAGTGTATTCATATAAACCGTATCTAGTACGAAATGCAGTTAACCATTCATCCCCTGCCCTCATCCTAATCAGATTGTAAGCACCTCTGAGGTCAAGTTTAGTAAAAACTGTGGCACCTTGTAAACGTTCAATAAGTTCAGGTATGAGGGGCAGGGGGTATCTGTTCTTTTTTGTGCATTTGTTCAACTGCCTATAATCAATGATGGGTCTAAGACTGCCATCCTTGTTTTTTACAAAGAACATTGCTGCAGCTGCAGAGGATGTGGAAGGTCTAATAAAGCCTTTTTTCAAATTATCATCTAAATATTCTTTTAAATGATTTAATTCTGGCTGTGACAATGGATATATATGTCCATATGGTATGGAGCTTCCAGGTATAAGATCAATAGGACAGTCATAGTCTCTGTGTGGAGGTAAAGACTCAGCCTCCTTTTTATCAAAAACATCAGCAAATTCACTATAACATTCTGGTAACTTATGTTCAGTGATATGACAAAGTGTGTGTACCCGAAAACAGGATTGTTTACAGTGGTTTGAATCAAAAACTACTGATGCTGTGGACCACGATATAGTGGGATTATGCTTTATTAACCAATTCAGTCCAAGGATTAATGGATAAACAGAAGATGGAAGAACATCAAAACAAATAAGCTCTGTGTGTCCTGAAGGGGTAACGACTTTGAGTGGGATAGTGTGGTGAGTTATGGGACCAGAGCTAAAGAATGAACCGTCAACCAGACGAATAGCTAAAGCAACACTCTTCTTTATTAGTGGGATGTGATTATTAACAACAAAAGTGTTATCAGCAAAATTCCCAGAAGCCCCAGAGTCAATTATGGCCTGAACGTTTATCTTCTGATGGGACCACTGTAGGGAGACATAAATAGATAGATGAGATTTTATGCTGTCAACCAAATTAACAGTATGGTCATTGGATGAAGTCTTACCCTTCTTTTGTCGAATCAGAGAGGGACAGTCCCTAACAGCATGGTTCTTTTCAGCACAGTATAGACATAGGTTTAGTAGCTTACGCCTAGCTTTCTCCTCAGGTCTCAAGGGTCCCCTAATAACTGCAACCTCCATGGGTTCTTCTATGGGTCTAGTGAATGCTGTGGAAGGTGTTGAGTGATGATAATTGGGGTTTCTTCTGGGGGTAGTCTCTGAATAAGATCTCTCTGACTTCCTTTCCCTAAGTCGACAATCTATGCCAATAGAGAGAGTCATCAATTCATCCAAGTCCTCTGGAATCACACCCCTTGCCAGTTCATCCTTAACTGCATCATTGAGTCCTAAACGTAACTGATTACGTAGAGCAGGAATATTCCACAGGGTGTCAGGAGCCCATCTTTTAAATTCAGTAATGTAGTCTTCTACCATTCTTTTGCCCTGCCTTAGAGACCTAATGGCAGTTTCAGCAGTATTTTTTCTATTGTGATCTTCATATAAAAGAGACATTGCAGAAAAAAAATCTTCTAGTGAATTTAGGATAGGATCATTTTTTTCATAGAAAGCATTGGCCCAAGACCTGGCCTCACCTCTGAGAAATGAAATTACAGTTAGAACTCTAATCCTGTCAGTTGGGTATGACTTAGGTTTCAAAGTAAAAAGCAGAGTGCAGAAATTCCTGAAATCCCTAAACATAGCTCTGTCCCCAGAGAACTTTTCCGGTGGACTAACAATGGGTTCTGGAGATGACTCAACATTAGTAGTTTTGTTTGCAAGATGATCATTAATAACAAATTTTATACTCTGATTCTCTAGTTGTATATCTCTTAAGCCTTGAATCATGTGATCCATACTCTGAGCTAAAGAACCAACTCTCCTGGACAGTTCACTTACATCCATGATTTTAGCTGTTAGTAGTATTCCTTTTTTAAGGCTTGGTAATATGTAAGGATATGTTTAGTTGTTTTTAGAGAACACTACAATAACAGCTCCTGCTTTATGCAGGACCACTCAGTCTCACACCTTACCTCGGATTCCCACAGATTTAACTTAAGGGAACCCTGATATGCTCATTGATCTGAGGGTCACTACAGCAGGGTTGCTGAGTGAAACCGGAACCTTCACGCAACAATAAATGCTTATAGCAGAAAAGAGAGTAAGTCTTATAGGATTGACTTCAGCAGTAGTGAAAGAGTTAATTAGTGCAGGTGCCTTAATTCAAACAGAGTTGCAATGGAAATAGATTATGCAGCAGGCTTTAGCAAACACACTGAAATTAACGCAGTACTTTGATAAGTGAATAAATCAACCTCTGGTCATTTTGTAAACCATACTTTGATAGTGAATATTAATAATTCCTAGAGTTGTTCAATCAGAGTAATATAAGCTGTGGTTAACTTGAGGAAACAGATATAGTTTAAGTTAGAGCAAACAGTTCATTTCAAGCACAATAGAGATTAATTGCGTAAAGTTTGAAATATGCTTATGCAGTCCGATAATGAATAATGGTAGTTTGTAATAATCTTTGTCACAGTTATTTGTTTGCAATTTGGTAAATAGCAGTAAAAGGTTTAGTGCATATTTGATATCTGAAGCGAATATGAAAAATCCAGTTAATGAGCGTTCCACAATATATAGCAAGTGAAAGAGAAATGAGGTTGCAGCAATACACACAGTTCATAAAATGCAATATATATAGACTAGTAATATTGGAGATGATATTAGCACATAGCGATACAGTTACCACACAGCAACAAGTCCAAGGAGTATCGCAGAGAGCCTGGCAGAGATCCGCGGCGGGAGAATGTGGAGCGTGACGTCACACGCTGCAGGAACAACCTCAATACAGGAGAGAGACTGAGAAATCTCTTAGTGAACAAACGGAGCAAATCTTCAAGCACAAAAGAGAATCTGCAAGTTGATTCGAATAGGCAGATACTCAAGGTGAGCAATAAGTTGAGAATACAAAGTAGTATAAACGGCTAGGTCTCTTCTGAAGCAGCTTCACACTGAGCAACAAATTACCAAGCAATGAGTTCTGTTGGGAGGAGCCTTAAATAGGGGTAGTGAGTTGACATTCTTAAAGGCACAGTAGGAAAAGAGATAAATCCCTGACACCCTGTAAATCACAATAGAGGCAGAGCCCCTCCCTCCTCCTAAAGGCCCTCTCCACCGCGGAGAGACACGTGAATCCCAACTGCATCGGCTCAGCAGTACCTGGTGACTCAGGACCAGGAGGCATGGGAGGAAAGGGAGGCATGGGTGGGAACGAACACGTAGGAGAAAACGGAACAGGAGGCTTCCCAAGCGCTCCTTGAAAGATGGCCTCTCACTTAGTCTGTTGTCAATTAGGATCAAAAAAGACACCAATGCCTCGAGATCTTCTGGTAAATCTCTGGCAGCAACTTCGCCCTTAATCGCATCAGAGAGCCCATGAAAGAAGGCGGCAACAAGGGCTTCATTGTTCCAGCCTACCTCTGCGGCAAGCGTACGAACTCAAAGGCATATTGAGCAACAGATCTTGTACCTTGCTGAATGGTCATGAGTCGTTTAGCAGCAGAGGAGGAGCAAGCCGGAACATCAAATACCCTTCGAGAGGAGGCCACAAATTCAGGGTAATTTGAAATCACAGGTTTATTAGTCTCCCACAAGGGATTAATCCAGGCAAGAGCTGTGTCAGAGAGTAATGAGATGAGAAATCGCACCTTAGCTCTGTCAGAGGGAAACGCCTGAGGTAACATCTCAAAGTAAATGCCCACCTGGTTTAAAAACCCTCTGCACTGATTAGGATTGCCTCCATATCGCTGAGGTAAAGGTGCAGAACCGGACATGCTCCTGGTAGGAATAGGTGCAGCAGTGGAAACAGGAGCAGCCATAACTTGCGGGACACTTTGGTCCAAATGAGCAGTGCAGGGATAGTGCAAATTGACCCAAACAGTGATCCTGTTCATCCATCCTGGAAATTATGGCAGGTAAAGGTGGATTATTAGCACCATCAGGATTAATGGCCCTTGTGTAATGTCAGGGTGCCAGGAATCAGACTGAGACAAGAAGTGCAAAAATAATCACACCTTTATTAATAGCAAAAAATAATAAAAAGTCCACAAGTCAAATAACAAGCCAGGGAATCAAAACCAGAACTGGTAGTCAGATGAGCAGAGTCAAGAGCCAAAGTGAATAGTCAGACGAGCCGGACTCAGGAACAAGCCAGAGATCAGGAACCAGGAGGGACGTCAGACATTGCCCCAAAGAAATCAGCTCTTTTACCTGTAAAAAAATAATACAATCTAAATCTAAATCTAAATAAACCTAAGCTACCCATTGCCCTGAAAAGAGCATTTGGATGGGCATTGCCCTTAAAAGTGCATTTAGCTCTTTTTCAGCCCAAACCCTAAGCTAAAAATAAAACCAACCCAATAAACCCTTAAAAAAACTAACACTAACCCCAGAAGATCCACTTACAGTTTTTGAAGACCCGACATCCAGTCTCAATGAAGCGGCAGAAGTCCTCAACGATGCGGCAGAAGTCTTCATCCAAGAAGGCCGAAGTCTTTATCCAACCAAGCAGAAGTCTTCATCCGGATGGCATCTTCTATCTTCATCCATCCGGCGCAGAGCGGCTCCATCTTCAAGACATCCGGCGCAGAGCATGCTCTTCTTCCGACAGCTCTTCTCGAATGAAGGTTCCTTTAAGTGACGTCATCCATGATGGCATCCCTTGAATTTCCGATTGGCTGATAGAATTCCTCAGCCAATAGGATTTTTTCACCTTTAATTCCGCTTGGATAATAGAATTCAATCAGCCAATCGGAATTCAAGGGACGCCATCTTGGATGACGTCACTTAAAGGAACCTTCATTCGAGAAGAGCCGTCGTAAGAAGATTTCAGGGTGCCAGGAATCAGACTTAGACAAGAAGTGCAAAAATAATCACACCTTTATTAATAGCAAAAAATAATAAAAAGTCCACAAGTCAAATAACAAGCCAGGAATCAAAACCAGAACTGGTTGTCAGACGAGCCGAGTCAGGAGAAAAAGTGAATAGTCAGACGAGCCGGAATCAGGAACAAGGAGAACAGCAGAGTCAGGAACAAGCCAGAGATCAGGAACCAGGAGGGAAGTCAGACAGCCAGGTAATACACAGGAGCTCTCACAAACAGGTCTGAGACAACGCAAGGGCAAAGCATACTGAACAGAGGCCCTTTAAATAATAAGTGATGACATTACAATTCTGAGACTGCATCCTGTCTCACACGGATGATGTACACCAGTCTGGCCATAAAGGGAAGTGGAGGAAATGAGCAGCATCACACAGTATGCACCAGAGTCAGGAATAGAGGTGAGTAAAATGGCTGCCAGCAGCACATGGTAAACAGATCAGGGAAAAAACCCTGACAGTACCCTCTCCTCAACGACCCCCCCCCCCCCGTGGGAGGACAAAAGTATTATTGGGGAAATGGGCATGGAAGGCACAGAGGAGGGGGAGGGCGGGAGCATGAACATCAGAGGAGGGAACCCATGAATGCTCCTCCGGACCATAGCCCCTCCAGTGAACCAAATACTGTACGCAGCCCCTGGACATACGAGAGTCAATAATGCTGCTGACCTCATACTCCTCATGGTTGTCAACAAAGATAGGGCGGGGACGAGGCAACACAGTGGTAAACATTGGAGATACGCATTGCAGGAGGAAGGTCAAGAGCATAGGCCACAGGACTGACCCTTCGGAGTATTCGAAAAGGACCAACATAATGGAGAGCCAGTTCATTGGAAGGCACACGAAGGTTCAAGTTGCGGGAGGACAGCCAAACTCTCTCACCAACCTGGTAGGAAGGCACAAGCAGACGCCTACGATCAGCCTGGAACTTTTGGCGCTGCATAGAACGATGAAGGCAATCCTGAATCTGCACCCACGTGGAAAGAAGTTGCCAGAGATGCTCCTCCAAAGCTGGTATACCCTGAGACATGAATGAATCGGGAAACAAGGATGGTTGAAACCCATAATTCGCCATGAACGGGGATAACTTGGAGGAAGCATTAATAGCACTATTACGAGCAAACTCTGCCCAAGGTAACAGTTCAGACCAATTATTGTGGTGATCTGAGACATAGCAACGGAGGAACTGTTCCAGAGCTTGATTAGACCGTTCCGCAGCCCCATTGGATTGAGGGTGATATGCCAAGGAGAAGGAAAGCTGGATCCCCATTTGAGCACAAAAGGAATGTCAAAATCTGGAGACAAACTGGCTACCCCGGTCCGACACTATCTCCTTGGGTAACCCATGTAAACGGAAGACCTCCCAGGCAAAAATTGAAGCAAGCTCCTGAGTGGTAGGCAAATTCTTCAAGGGAATGCAATGTGACATTTTAGAAAAATGGTAAACCACCATTAAGGATAACAGTATTGCCATTGGAAACAGGGAGCTTGACAATGAAGTCCATGGAAAGATGTGTCCAAGGATGCTCACCATTAGCAATAGGTTGAAGAAGACCCACAGGAAGACATCGAGGAGTCTTATTCTGTGCACAAACTGAGCAGGAGGCAACATATGCAGCAACATCAGAACGAAAAACTGGCCACCAGAATTGTCGAGTGACAGACCAAATCATTTGGTTCTTGCCTGGGTGACCTGCGGCTTTAGGATAGAGGTAAGTGTGCAAAAGTTTAGTTTGAAGATTCTCAGGAACAAAACACTTACCACTAGGTTTCTCAGGAGGTGCATTGGTTTGTGCAGCCAGGATCTCCTCCCCCAAGGGAGAAGTCAAAATAATACGTATGGTAGCCAAAATATGGTCAGGACGTATAACTGGAGTAGGTACAGACTCCTCCTTGGACAGAGGTGAAAATTGTCAAGAGAGGGCATCAGCCCTAACATTCTTACTACCAGGCAGGTAGGAGACCACATAATTAAACAGAGACAAAAATAGCGCCCATCTGGCCTGTCGGAGCGACAAACGTTTTGCTTCAGATAGATAAGTTAAATTCTTGTGGTCAGTAAGAATGAGCACAGGCATGCTAGTACCCTCGAGAAGATGCCTCCATTCCTTGAGTGCCAAAATTATGACCAGTAATTCCCTGAAACCAATTTCATAATTGCACTCCGCTGGAGACAATTTCTTAGAGAAGAAACCACGCGGATGCAAGGAACCGTCAGGCGTAGGACGTTGAGACTAGAGGGCACCTACTCCAGTCTTAGACGCATCAACCTCAAGAACGAAAGGCAGGACAGGGTTAGGATGAGCCAGAACTGGAGTGGCAGCAAAGGCAGTCTTAAGACTATCAAAGGTCTTAATGGCAGTTGGTGACCAATGGAGTGGATCATTCTCTTTACGGGTTATTTCTGTGATAGGTTTGATCAAGGAAGAAAAGTTTTTAATAAACTTTCTATAGTAATTGGCGAACCCCAAAAAACGTTGAATAGACCGAAGACCAACTGGGCGAGGCCACTGCAGAACTGCAGATAACTTGTCAGGATCCATGGAGAACCCTGCAACGGAGATACCATAACCTAGGAAGGTTACTTGAGTCTGATGGAACTCACATTTCCACAACACAAAACAGGCTGTTCTCACGTAGTCTCTGAAGAACCCGTGTAACATCAGAATGATGAGCTCAAGCTTGGGTGAGTGTATGAGGATGTCGTCTAAGTACACCACAACACACTGTTGCAACATATCTTGTAGGATTTGCGGATGATCCCCCACGACAGAGCATCGGCAACATACTCCTCCATAGCACAATTCTCTGCAACAGACAGAGGGTAAACCCGGCCCCGAGTAGGAATGGCTCCGGGTTGCAGGTCTATGGCACAATGGTAAGACCGGTGAGGTGGCAACGTACCAGCACACACCTTGTCAAAAACATCTAGGAACTCTCGGTACTCCTCTTTCAATTGAGATACCGAAGACCTGCACAAGACTTTAACTGGTTTCTGAAGACAAGTGGAAATACATTTTGGAGACCACGACAAAATTTCGGACCTGCGCCAGTAGAGACTGGGATTGTGCTTTTGGAGCCAGGGATAACCCAGAATAGCCACAAAATGTGGAGAGTTTATCACCTGGAACTGGAGGGTTTCAAAATGGAGAGCCCCAACAGCCATGGATAACGGAGCAGTTTCGTGAGTAACAAGTGCGGGCTGAAGGGGTCTGCCATCAATGGCCTCAATAGCAAGCGGAACGGACCAAGGCAAAACAGGAATGGAGTGCTTTGATACAAAAGCACTGTCAATGAAATAGCCCACAGCACCGGAGTCAACAAGAGCCTGGGTGACTATGGAGGAGTCCACCCAGGAAAGGACAACCATGACCAAAGGTTTCACCTTTAGGGGTTCTGGGGACGAGGATAAACCACCCAAGGTCTGTCCCCAACAGGACCTTAGATGTGAGCGTTTCCCGGCCGTGTAGGACAAGACTTCAAAAGGTGGCCCTGTAACCCACAATAGAGGCAGAGCCCCTCTCTCCTCCTAAAGGCCCTCTCCACTGCGGAGAGACACGCGAATCCCAACTGCATCGGCTCAGCAGTACCTGGTGACTCAGGACCAGGAGGCATTGGAGGAAAGTGAGGCATGGGTGGGAACGAACACGTAGGAGACAACGGAACAGGAGGCTTCCCAAGCGCTCCTTGAAAGAGGGCCTCTCACTTAGTCTGTTGTCAAATAGGATGAAAAAAGACACCAATGCCTCGAGATCTTCTGGTAAATCTCTGGCAGCAACTTCGCCCTTAATTGCATCAGAGAGCCCATGAAAGAAGGCGGCAACAAGGGCTTCATTGTTCCAGCCTACCTCTGCGGCAAGCGTACGAACTCAAAGGCATATTGAGCAACAGATCTTGTACCTTGCTGAATGGTCATGAGTCGTTTAGCAGCAGAGGAGGAGCAAGCTGGAACATCAAATACCCTTCAAGAGGAGGCCACAAATTCAGGGTAATTTGAAATCACAGGTTTATTAGTCTCCCACAAGGGATTAATCCAGGCAAGAGCTGTGTCAGAGAGTAACGAGATGAGAAATCCCACCTTAGCTCGGTCAGAAGGAAATGCCTGAGGTAACATCTAAAAGTAAATGCCCACCTGGTTTAAAAACCCTCTGCACTGATTAGGATTGCCTCCATATCGCTGAGGTAAAGGTGCAGAACCGGACATGCTCCTGGTAGAAATAGGTGCTGCAGTGGAAACAGGAGCAGCCATAACTTGCGGGACACTTTGGTCCAAATGGGCAGTGCGAGTAAGCAGAGTTTGCAGGGATAGTGCAAATTGACCCAAACAGTGATCCTGTTCATCCATCCTGGAAATTATGGCAGGTAAAGGTGGATTATTAGCACCATCAGGATTAATGGCCCTTGTGTAATGTCAGGGTGCCAGGAATCAGACTGAGACAAGAAGTGCAAAAATAATCACACCTTTATTAATAGCAAAAAATAATAAAAAGTCCACAAGTCAAATAACAAGCCAGGGAATCAAAACCAGAACTGGTAGTCAGATGAGCCGAGTCAGGAGCCAAAGTGAATAGTCAGACGAGGCGGAATCAGGAACAAGGAGAACAGCAGAGTCAGGAACAAGCCAGAGATCAGGAACCAGGAGGGACGTCAGACAGCCAGGTAATACACAGGAGCTCTCACAAACAGGTCTGAGACAACGCAAGGGCAAAGCATACTGACTTTTAAATAATAAGTGATGACATCACAATTCTGAGACTGCATCCTGTATCACACGGATGATGTGCACCATTCTGGAGCCGCTCCACGCCGGATGGATGAAGATAGAAGATGCCGTCTGGATGATCATCGGCCCGCTTGGATGAAGACTTCTGCCGGCTTCGCTGAAGACTTCTGCCGCTTCGTTGAGGATGGATATCGGGTCTTCAAAAACTGTAAGTGGATCTTCAGGGTTAGTGTTAGGTTTTTTAAGGGTTTATTGGGTGGGTTTTATTTTTAGCTTAGGATTTGGGCTGAAAAAGAGCTAAATGCCCTTTTAAAGGCAATGCCCATCCAAATGCCCTTTTCAGGGCAATGGTTAGCTTAGGTTTATTTAGATTTAGGTTTTTATTTGGGGGGTTTGGTTGTGTGGGTGGTGGGATTTACTGTTGGGGGGTTGTTTGTATTTTTTTAACAGGTAAAAGAGCTGATTTATTTGGGGCAATGCCTCACAAA